>NW_017534509.1:0-1534 GCF_001853355.1 Bactrocera latifrons | reverse complement strand
TCAAAAAAAAAAAAAAAAGAAAAACCAATAAATAAAATAATATTGAAAAATAAATGCTTTCAATGGTTTGAATCTGGAATATCAATGTTTTTCGAGTGTTATATGTGGCATGTTCAAGAGACTGAAGACCATCTGCGTTCTTTGTTATTGCGCCTGATAATTAAACAGAAAAGGTCGTGTATGATAAGGTACTTGATTGTAGAGTACAACATTGCACTAGAATACATGAACAATAAAGAATCACTAAAATATTTAAATAATCTAAATTTTATTTCCTAAAAAAGGACTTAATAAAATCGAAAACCTGCTTATTTCTTGTATCGACGTCAAAGTTCGCCGGGTCCTCTAGTTTATAATAATAATAAAAATGCCTATGAATAAGAATACATTAGATGAAAAAAGTTTCCATCACTCAGTATTATTTAAACTGTTGTATATACATACATACATACTCAATTTAACAATGAATATATAAACAAGATAAGGTACATTTTTAGTATACTATTTGACTAATTTAAACGTCATTATGTATGTGGAGCTGTAAGCAAACAGAAAACATAGGTTTTCTTCTTTTCTTTACTGGCATAGACACCGTTTACGCGGTTATAGAAGAGTTTACAACAGCAACAATCGTTCTTCCTTCCCGCCGTTTGGCGTCAATTTGAGATTCCAAATGCAATCAGCTTCTTCTTCACATAGACTTTCCAACGGAGTTGAGGTGTTCCTCTTCCTCTACCTTCCCCGGCGGGGGCTGTGTCGAATACTTTCTGATCTGGAGTGTTCGACGAGAGAGGACTTTACTTCTCAATTGCCTATTCAGTCTACCTCTTATCTATGACCTCGAAATTATTACTGTCAACAGTGAGGTTTAAGATTAGTCGCGAGTGCGACGACTGTTTGTTTGATGACAGGAGATATTTCGTCTTGCCCTCGTTCACTGTCATACCTGTTTGCTTCGATTCCTTATCCTCAGTCCGAAATATTACCTCTTGGAAAGAGCTATTCTGCGTTGGATTTCGAGGCTGATGTTGTTGTTAGTAGCGAAAATTATCTACGACCTCGAAGTTATTACTGTCAACAGTGACGTGTGAGCCAAGTCGCGAGTGCGACGATTATTTGTTTGATGACAGGAGATATTTTGTCTTGCCCTCGTTCATTGTCAGACCCATTTGTTTCGATTCCTTATCCAGTCTAGAGAAAGAAGAACCAACGGTTGAGGTCTTTTCTAAGATTTGGCGCATGTTGAATATCTGGTCAATTGTTGATTTTCCGATAACTGATAAGTTTCACTGATAAGTTCCAATCAGTTTTTTGACGGTGGGCTTTTATCTTTCATACTATACATATCTTTGGTATTGTTTATTAATGTTGAATCAAAAGGTTTTATTTGTAGTTCTGGAATATCTTCAATATCTTTAACCCAAGAAGAGGATAGCAATTCTTTTTTAATTTTAGATTGTACGTGATGAGATGCTGTTACAGTTACTCCTTCATGCCGGACTGTGCATCCTTCTCTTATTGTCATAATGCCTTG
>NW_017534508.1:1065710-1124072 GCF_001853355.1 Bactrocera latifrons | reverse complement strand
TGTGTGTGTGTGTGCATGTGCGAAGCCATCAATTGTGTGCCACATTTCATTTGCAAGCTTTTATTCGATTGAACAGCAGTTGCGCTGTCAGCCAATCAGTCGTTTGATTGGCGATATTCGCTGCAAGAATATTAGACGACTTAAATAGAACATATTTTCCTACATTCCAAATCAATTCAGAAATGCATTAAATTCGAAAATAATAGCGCAACGTCACTTTTAATAGTTGAAATATTATTTGTCTGGTTATGCACTTCATCAAAACTAAATAAAAAACAATTTAGTGAAGAATTCTTAATCATAGGCATTCATATGCCCAACTGCAATCGAACCTCAAATTGTTTAAGCGAACGAGGAATTAAAGAAATTAGATGGAATTTTTTAAATGTTGATTCTGCGGATATGTATATTAATTATGAAAACAAATAATGCAACAGACTAGCTAACTATGTATGCATTGTTTTTGTTTTCATCTATTAATCACACTTTTCCAGCCGTTCGATCGGCCGCCGATGGATTTTCCTGCCAAAATAAATATATATCGCACTTGTTGTATTTGTTGTTGTGTCGTATTTATCGTTGTGTGTGTTTGCTCAAAACAAACCAAAGCAACAACAAGCCTGCTTGTCCAACGAGACAATCATTTAGCGTGCCACCGACACCAACGTACCCGTCCATCTCACCGAAGCAATCGTCAAGCCGCCTCAGCTGCCGGCGCGCGAGCTTTATGGATTTCTAATTTTGTTTACAAATGTGTATTTTCTTTTTGGATTTATTTATTTTTATTCGATCRCGTCGCTGGCGCTGACTCAACCGACATGCACACACTCACGAGCGCGCTTGCCGGCGTATCATATGCATGGCAGTGTGTGTGCGTAGGTCAAAATGTCTAGTCTGCAGGCTTTTTATACATTCGCAACATGTTGCACAGAGTATAATAGTTTTGTTTAACTAACGCTTATTTGTATCACCTAAAATAATCGAGTTAGATATATGGTTACATATACATATATAACCCGTCTGTCTGTCCGCGCGTCCGTTCGTGCAAGCGATAACTTGAGAAAAAATTGGGATATCGTAATGAAACTTGGTATACTGTTCTCTGGTAAAGATGTAAGAACGAGTTCATAGATAGGTGTAATCGGCAYTTCGATGCCCAAAAGACGCTTTTAATCGAAAACTAATAAAGTGCCATAACCAAGCTCCACAATAATGTACAAARTTGTCAAAATCGAGTCATATCTGTTAAAACACCATATACCGAATATGGATAGCTCACTGTCTCTTGCTAACTTTATATCGGACGCTCTATAAGATATATCTTTACAATTCGGAAAGCGTTGCTTTCTGATAATAGTAGGCCTGTACTACTATATTAAGCCCCATCTAATTAATGAATAATCCGCTTGACTTTATATTGCATCTAACGGCAAATATGTGAGTTATCTTAATTAAATTGTGGAAGCGTGTTTTTATAATAACAGTTTACCTTTGTGCCTAAACTGGATAAAATCGGTAAGAACTTGCCCTAGACCCCATATAACCAGCATACCTTATGCGCTGAAGTTATTTCGCCTGCTTTGATCCTGGCCAGTATCAAGAGTATATATGTATGAATAGCTCGGTTTCTCCCTAACTTATTGCTTCCTTACTGTTGCTTTTGCGTTCGCACGCCAATTGGGTGTTGGAGGTTTGACGGTCTGACGCGCTCTGATTCGTCTCGTTGTCGTGAGTTCGAAACATAACAAATATAAACTCTGAGGGAATACTGAAACAGTTTTTCACGCATGATTTACGGCTGGCATAATTTTATTGACACATGTTTCAATTATTGACCCTTCTTTCGTTGGCGCTGATACGTATCAGTATTATATATGCTGCGTTTCTACCGCCTTGCTTAGCCACATGCGCATGGGGGCAGAAATTATTTATTTTCACTAACAGGATAACATACATAAATTTTAAATTTATTACAAAAGTACAATAACGGATTTAAATTGATTTTATTGTTTATTTAACACAACGCTTTTCATCCGCACGTTCATATATGTATATTATATATGCGATACTTGTGTGTAATACGTGAAAACGCACACACACTTGAGCAAATAACACAGCACAAAGCCGTGCAAGTCAAAGTAAACATCGAGGGAAATTCATATTTTATTTTTTATTTAATATCGAACAATAAAAAGGATGCAAATAGCAAAATATATACATACMTAGATATATATAYATAATAACATTCCTTAAAGRACATATGCCAGCYGRYGTATGCACAGGCAAAACAGCTTAAAGTACTCAAGAAATACTCAAGTGGTTCTAAGCTTCAGTGTCGGTAACGAATTGTGGCGTATTTTCCAGAGCCACTATATTTAAATAACTTTCAAATAATTCAAAATGTTAATTGTACTTGTGAGCGTTTTGCCTGGTTGTCACATTAAAACCATATTGAGATAATCTAACGGCATTTTCCCAGTAAGGCCATGCCTTCACTAAAAAATACATTTAACACACCCCAAAAATACACTTCTTCCTGATTTCGATTAAGATTGCTCACATTCATCTCAAAAACACACACGCACTTACTTACTATACAAACGCATATCAAAGGCTCACTGTTACTCCTGAACACTTGACAGAATTAAGCTTAATTTATATTGCTGTCTTACAACATGTTTGAAACACACACACACGTGAAGAGGCAAACACTTTGAACATCGCCGCCTTTAAATGTTTTTAAGGATTTGTGACGCACAGGATTTGAACTGTACTCGAAGAAATAAGTGTGACAAGTAGAAAGCCAATGAAAATTCGAAAATTTTCTTACCTGATAATTCGTTGGTAGCAGATGAAAACGGTTCAAGAATCAAATAAGAACTTAGCAACGCTGCAGAAATGTCTAAAGTCACTTCGAAGTGTTTAGGGTTGTTTAACATAATCAGTTGATATAAAAAACTTTTGTGAATATTAACCTGAGTTTTTTAATATTCTTTATGCCCACAACTAATGTTTAGGCATGCGAAATTCATAGCCAAAAATTCGGGAAACACTCGACGCAATAGTAAAGCCAACGAAGAACGACCCACTTTTTGTTAAGATATGTTCTTGTGTATGTATGTATTTATGTATGTATGTAGTAAGTAGTATATAAGTTGATATGCGCGACAATGTAAGCCGATTATGAAAATACTAATGTGCGAACACATATGTCAAGTGGAACGATGTTTGCCCATAAATTTACGTGGGAGCTTTTGCTGTATCCCCGTGGCACACCTATTACCATTTCCCCCTTGCATGGAAAAATTAAATATTCGTACGCATAGTTTCATTACTTATAAGACGATTGCGCAAGCAAATGTCCAACTTATGTATTTTAGCTATACTACCTATGATTTTAAGGAGCAAAATGCTTAAACGACATTTGACCTTGAGCCAACACCTGCAAAGATGCCATGTTATGTGATATTTGCATTTTTATCGCCCCATAATTTTGTTGATTTTCTAATTGTAACTTCCACGCAAATTATTTCTGGCACGATTACTGTGCTGGCGGCGTTGTTGTTGCTGCCTGGGTTTTATGGGAATTCTACTTTAATTTATTCCAACACTTCGCATTATGCTACGGCATAAAATATAATAGCATAGTAAGGGTTTCTTTGTGGCATGGCGATAGCTGAGGTGTTCTCTGGCTGAGCAGCCACTCCTAACTAAGAACCTAGCGTCCTCCAGGTTTTTTTTTTTTTAATTTATTACAGCGCGTTTTCGCTGTCATACGCTTATATTTAGTTTATTAGGTTTTTATGCAAAAGGTGTTGGCACCCCCTTCGAACGGTGGAATGTGCCTAAAGCGCCCGCCTTGGAAATGAGAGCTGAAGTAGCATTTACATTCTTCTTTTGCCATAAATCCCTTTCGTGAGCAAATTTTCTTTGAAAGCATACTGCGTATATTTTATCTTCAGTATTGTCTACTCTGCATTCCCACCTTCCACTGCCTTCCTTGTTTCATTTCAACAACAAAGCAAAAGTTCGCGGAGGCGTCGAGTTTTTATTTAACATGATTCTGTAAATTTGCTTTCATGATTTTTGAACTTCATGGAATCGAACGCAAATCTTTTTACACGAAAGTGTTGCCGAAAGCAATCTTGTAATCAAGCGCATTGATATGTGAGTATGGGGGGCGCTTCATTGCCTTTGAAATGTTTTATTGGAATTGCTATTTGCTCATAAAATCTTAGAACGCACTTGTGTTGTTGTGTGTTGCAAGTGCTAATGCAATGTATTTGATATGCAGAGCGCTTCTATTCACTAGAGAACCTCAACACGAAACGTTTTGAGTTAATTCAATAATTTTCAAATTTCAATATATGTATAATGTTTCCACAACAACACATAAGTTACACATACATATGTGTGTGCTTACTGGATCTCGAGTAAATTTGAATTCAACATGGCACGCTTGTATCTTGAGTGAAAATAAACACGCTGATCGCATTAAATAACGAAATATTGGTAGTCGAAAAAGTAGTTTCGTATTTCTAATCAAATTTATATCAAGCTTAAAATCTCACCTTTCCAACACTATGACACAATGTCATTGGTAGCRCTGGAGATATACGACTGCAACGACATCTATTGACAAAATACGAAAAGACTTTTTCGACTACCCAATATATAATAAATATTGTGTTCACTCACATTTCTCTTTACTGATATAATAAGCCTGTTGACGAGACAATCAATGCAAGGGAATTTGTGTATTTGAAACAAGGCCCTCCAGGTATGAGAGAAGACGAAGCGAAGAAACGATACGACAAGAATCAAATTTGCTCTAAATTCACAATTCGTGATTCGGAGGTTAGGTAATTACCGTTTTAACGGCAGAATATGGCATCTTCTTTTGGTTTTTCTAAACTCTAAGTTTAGAAATTTCTAACCTCCGTTTTAATAGCATTTCTCCTCATTGTTCTGTAGCCACTGTTCAAAAAAGTAGCACATCTAACTTTTGCATGAGCCAATTTCCTAAGAGGCATGTCCACTGGTGCATCTGCGCTATCAACATATGCATTAGTTTACGTCTGTGTTATTGTAATTTCCAATTTTGTGATGTTTGCACACCCGCCAACTAAGCTAAACAAATTTTACCGCAACTCGTAAATTTCCCACTCGAAGTTGTTGACTCAAAAAAAATAAACCAATATTGGCACAACACAACGATAAATGGTCACATTCTTCTTCCACACACCCACACACCACAAATTACAGCTTTATTACTTCATATTTTTGGTTTCTATTTTCCTCAAATATGCAGCTTTCCGTAATTTGTCATAATTTTAGAAAACCACAGAAATTTGTCAAACTTAAAAGTAAAATAAAATTTTTACGACTCGAACACTCGCTCTGATGGCCTTGTGACACCATGGAGTTGTAGTGTTGCGTCGAGTTGAGTGAAAGTCAGTGAGCAAAATCAAAGGCAAATAAATTGGACAGGAAAATGAAAAGCAATGAACGGTGTTCGTGGTTTTCAGTTTGGCCCACAGAATGTAAATAAAGCTTGCAATTGCTGCTCATCGCCGACTAACGGTATACACATGAGTAACAATTGCAAAATCGTAGAATTATGGATATATAAAAAGCAAGTGAACTTTAATCAAACACAACTGCACAAGCACACACACACATACGTTCATGAAAGTAAACACTGAGCAGGGCACGCTGCCCGCTCACGACCACGCTCCAGGCATACGCTGCCTTGCTATATATATGGGAGTATGTGTGCGTGGTTGTATGTATTAACAAATCGAATCATCAGTCGGAAGCGCCAACAACCGATGCGTTAACTTTTTGTGTTCGAAATGCGCGGAAGCGTGCAACATTCAACATATATGTACGTACATGCATACCTGCATGTGTATAAATTGCGCCATAATTCATTCGCATTAACGTTATAAACACACGGGTCGTACATAGAACTTTAGTGCTTTTTCAAATGGCTTTAATTATTTGATAATTTATGGCGCGCCTTGAAACCGGAAAAATAATGTAAATTAAATCTAGACTAAGCTAAGCAACTAACGTAAATAGCGCTAATTCCGATTAAAGATGAATTGTTGTAAGTATTGATATAGGATGCAAATGTCAGCAAATGGTCAAATCCCAAAGCAATGCAAGTTACGTATACGCCATGGTCATATGCTGCTACAAAATAAAGCGGTTCGCCACTGATTTAACTGAGGTAAAGTGACAAAATTAGGTAACTCATTTCTAAAATATGAGAATAAATTTGATTTATATTTTATGAACCAAACTAAATGCACTATTCCATTAGGAAATCGCACATACTTGTATATCTTTAGCTTAAAAATGTTTGGTAAACATAAAATTAACTCGGCTGTGATAATTTAAAATTCCATTAAAAGTAAATAACATAAACATTTAAAAGACTCTATCGTATTTCCAACAGCAATTCAATTAGCGTATTCAAAACTTCACATTTTCTTATCTTTCACTTGACACAGTCGCACAATTTTCGTTGCCAAAAGTTGCAAGTTTCAAGAATATAAGAAAACAGGCAGAAAACAAAAATGTAAATCCATTAACGGAAAAATAAGATAAATGCTAATTGGAAAACACTTGAAATGTTAAGAAAAGAAAAAGTGTTGAAAATATTAGAAAAACTAGACAAAAATATGAAAAACGGAATTTGTTTGTGTAAATCGCTTCGTCTTGTTTATACTTTATTGCAACATGCTTAATTATCGCAAATTTACATTTAATTTAAACCACTCACGCAAAATGTGTTGCATGTAACTGTAAACATTGCATTTACAGTTATAATCAACAATGCGTGAGCACATACATACGTGTGGAGGATTTGTCCACGTCCGTTATTTGGGTTGACCGTTGCATGTGGCACTCCCCTATTGGAACTCATAATAACACCATGAAAAGGAACCGCATATTTTTTGTTTAAATCACCTTTCATTTATTTTGGGTCAAATAAATTTACGTAGAGATTTCCTACGCTTGCTGAGCCATCGTTTTTTATAAATTTTAGAATATATTTTAAGCTGTGAAATGCTGTATACATGTAACTATCATAAGAAACTAGAAAGTACACATTTTTGTATATTATATGAGAAAACGCTGCCTATCTTGGTTTCATCAAATGATCTCTAAGTATACTAATAAAACGTAACGAATATTTTAGTTACCCCCTGCAATTGACTCATCGATTGGAAGTCTCCAGCTAAACAAATGCGCTTCCACTTAAATCCTCACATATACTACACTATATTTGGTAGTAGTTTCACACAAACACAATTTTTATTTTCCAAGTAAGTGCGGCGCAAATTTTACACGTGTGTATGTGCCCATATGAGTACAATTGATAGATTGAAATGTTCTCAATTTGCTTGCCTGTCCTTTGACTTTTGACAGTACAAACTATTGTCTTTGCAAGTTTCTGTTTGGGCATTTTTTGTTAAAGATGAAAGGCTTATTGTTTTTATAAGTGTTGTATTAGCACTGTGCGGCTAAGGGCGTGTTCTCTTAATGGTAGCGTAAAGTTAAGTATATCACAAGGCTAGTATAATCAACCTGACTTTGAGAACGCCAATCTTGCAATTATACATATGTAAAAATATTTAGTCAAGGAAGGTATAACACGTTGGGGCGTTTGTTGCCCTAGACAAAATATAGATTTTAGATATGTTGATATTCGAAAAAGTCGTATAGCTCACGTGCTACCAATAACAGAGATTTTAGGCTTAATTTAACCAAATAAAAGATAAATTCGGGGAAGTTGAAAAAAAGTTACAGCTATTCAAAAATAAATCAAAATAATGAAGATATTCGTAATATTTTGAAATTTTTGTATAAAAGAGGGAAGAATGCTACGCAAGTCACCAATGGAATTTGTGAAGTTAGCGGAGACGATGCTGTATCAGTTCGTGTAGCACAACAATGGTTCGCTAGCATCCGTTCTGCAAATTTTGAAGTGAGAGATGCATCTCGCTCTGGTCGACCTATCCTTGGAAAAGTCGATGAAATTCAAACCTTTACACTAATTTAATAATGTCTCTAGCGGAAAAATTTCAAAAAGTTCTCGACCAAAATGGTGCATATTTATTTATTTATTGTTATAAACATAAAAAAATAAGTTGCAGTTTGCTTAGAAATACGAAAAGACTTTTTCGTCTATCCAATATCTGAATGCTACAAAAAAGCAGAAATTCGAAATTTTTACTTGGGTGACATGTTTTTTGGGATTAATCCTAAACTCAACCCGAAATTTTTGTATTTTCGGGGATTTATTTAAGAGTCACTCATTAAGCGGAACTCGTACGTATTTCCACCTGTGAACCGATTTGTGATACCTAAGTGTTAAGCTTATTACGTCTACACACATATGTACATGTTCCTCCGTTGGTAGAATGAGAATAATAACTCCGAAGCCTGCATAGTTCAAGCATTCCAATTCTACTATATTTGTGTGTGTGCGTGCACGGAAGGATATTCGCCGCTGTACGAACGTTGCTATGCTTGTGGTTTTACGTATATGTGCACGAATAACGGTATGAAATATTACATTTCTGAATTAACTGTGCTAAATATACAGCACATTGCACAGCAAAGCAGCATAGCGGAGAAAGTTAAGTAGCTAGCCATTCATTTATTCACAGCTGCTCATTCATCTGTACAAATCTTCCCGGCACATGCCAACCGAGGACACGCAACCACATAAGAGAGCTTAACACGTGTGTCCATTTGTTTAAGTATGTACATATGTTTTGTGAGCAGTTTGTCAGCTCTTCCAACTACTTGCCAGAGTCGGTCTGTCAGTCAGCAATCATATGTGATAAGCTGCAGTGTTTTTTCAAATCTTCATAGCTTTCGCGGCGGCTGGGTTTACTGATTCGAGACGGGAATTTGTAAGATTTTTTTAAGAAATTAAAATTTTATCGAACCGAGTAAGCGATGGCACTTTATCCATGAGTTTTTAAAGTGAACGCATTCAAATGAAAATGCATCTTTCTTCGTTTTGCTCGTTTATTTCACATAATCTATAGTATGGCACTCTTCAAACTTCTGCTGTGATTTAACACACACTCCCACACTCCAAAGTTTGCGCCACAAACAATAGTTTCACGTTCTCGTCACATCGTGTTCGGGATATTATGGCATACCGTTACATAAGTAGCATGCAGCAGTATATCTCGGTGCGTTTTCATAAATAACTGTGAATAAGTAACTGTGAATCACTATTTATCCATGTAAGCAGAGCAGTGCATTTGACAAATGATAAGCAACGTGAAAGATGTCAAACTGTGTCCTGTAAATAAAACTGTGTGTGTGTGTGTAAGTGTGCGCAACTCGGGAAGGAAAACGTTGAAATGTTGATGGCATTTTTGTGTTGAACTGACAGCCGCACAGATGACGGTATGTGCCACATGCCGGGCGTCAAAGTAAAACATATTATGGATGCAAATTACGAGTGCGGGTGTGTGGATAAATTAAAAAAAAAAAAAGTTGACTGTTGCCAACTCGATGTCAGCAGTGTTTCCAGCAGCCTCTGGCGATCATCATTCATATTTACGAAACCTGCAAGTGGCAAAAACTCGTTTAGATTACTACTTGCTGCAAGCTCTCGAACTGGCCGCTGCTCTTCAACACGTTTTGTTCGCAGATGCGCTCAATTTATTATTTTCTTCCACTTAACCCACCAAAGTGGAAATGCAAATTCAGCGTATGTTCGTGAGAAGCATAGTTATGGCGCCGAACGGAAAGCAAAAGCATGAGAATTGAGTGAAACTATTTTATAGTTATTGGAAAGAAGCCATGTACACGCTTTGATCGAACTTGGAACAGTAAGCGAAAATCGGTTAACATCCAAGTGATTTCTCTTTAAATATGCTTTATTTTAAAATATGGGAGACATTTTTTCAAAAATTTTGCTATTCCGACTATTCTGCATTGATAAAAACTAAGTGTATATGAGAGTATAGCTATATAAATTATTTTGAGAAAAACACCAGTTGTTACTTTAAGGCGGTTTTTTTGCTTCAATCACAGTTACCGAATACCGTCAGAATCAAACTTTTGTGCCTGTGTTATTCTTTTAATGTTTATCGTTGTGCATTCGGGCCGTTATTAAGGCATTTCATTATAGTTTTTATGCGTCTTCTTTCTTATGTAGTTTTCGCTTTATTTGATTACAACTTAATTTTCTTGTTCATTGTGTTTCATAAACAGTTCCAGGCATTTGTTGTATGCAAAGTTTTTCTGATGTCAGAACAAATAGTTGTCTAAGTTGAGTTTTGCCAACCACAAAATGGCTTCGTGCTCGCATTATAAGAATAAACTTTTGTGTATGTAACGCAGATATGGATTTCATATGCAAACATTTTAACTGTAGTTTGCTTGTCCTTCGGTAAAAAGTTGGCAAATTAATTGAAAGCGAAACAGTTTTTGTATAAAACAATAGTTGGTAATGTGACTTCAAAAGAGCAAAATAAATATTTGGTAAACCGAAAAGAAGGCTAAAATATATAAAATATATGCAGAAATTACAAAGAGAAGTTAATAATGGGTAGTCGAATTTTTCTTTTCGTATTTTGTCAATTGATATCGTGACAGTCGTATATCTCCAGTGCTACCAAACATATTGTGTCATACTATACAGTGCTATATCTCCAGTGCTACCAAACATATTGTGTCATACTATACAGTGTTGGAAAGGTGAGATTTTACACTTCATTTAACCCAAAAAAATGAAACTTGGGAAGTGGAAAAAAAGTTACAGCTGTTCAAAAATAAATAAAAATAATGAAGAAATTCGCTATATTTTGAAATTTGTGTATAAAAAGGGAAGATTGCCACGCAAGCCACCAATGAATTGTGTGGAGTTTACGGAGACGATGCTGTATCAGTTTGTATAGCACAACAATGGTTCGCTCGCTTTCGTTCTGAAAATTTCGAAATTTCGATTTACACTGATGGAATAACGTCTCTAGCGGAAGAATGGAAAAAAGTGGTCGAAAAAAATTGTACATATTTGTTGATTTATTTACTATTATAAACATAAAAAAAAAATAGTTTAAATTTGATAAGAAATACGAAAAGACTTTTTCGACCACCAATAATATTCTTACATAACTGTCAGCCTGTGTAAATCCATCATGAATGCCCAATACCTTTTATTCGAAATCAAAGTATCACTGCACAACACCCAACACCAACAATGCAATGACAGCGTGCTCAATATTTCACAAATGAGCGGAGTATGGCATATAGACAAGTTGAGGATGTTGGCTGTCACTCCTATGCCTCAACAGAGCTGACGGCTGACAGTTTTTCTTGTCGAATCGATTACTTTGACCTGAAAACAGCTAAGCACACATACGTTGAAACAGACTTTCGACTACAGACAATATGCAATATGCATACATATGTACATTTGTATGTAAAACGTTGCAACTCCCAAAGTAGACATACTTATAATTATATATGTATATGTGTATGTATGTATGTGTAACAGTATATCAAGTGGCTTATTGCATTAGTTTTTTGGTTTGATTGGAAATCACATTTATTCCTTTGCATAAATAAATAAACCATTTATTGGAGTTTCTGCAATCACAGCGAAATCAAGTGGCCTCAAGAAAAAGTTACGACATGATAAAAAAGGGTAAGTGACAGTGTGCAAAGTGGGGGAAATGGCGGCGGTGCTCAACTTGCGCGTTTGTGTATACTTTTGCACATATGGATGGAAGTCTGAGTTTTGCTGTCGCTCAGTTAATAATTCACTGCTTAGCACGCAACGCTTCAAATCTAACTGGAAATACCATTGTGCAACCTTCAAATTAATGACATTTTATACAACTGAGAAGTAGTTGCATTTGGTTTGTATTGAATCGGGAATTCGACGGTGCCAATGTTGAATGCCATTAACATTTATATAATATTTCGAAGGTAATAAAGAATTAGTATAAAGACGTGAATATTAATCTAAAGAAGTTTGTGGCATAAATGCGCTGGTTGCATGCTTATTAACGCCGCCATGTTAATGAAACCAGTGAAAGTAATTTACAATGTATTCGCCTTCAAAAGGTTCATTGGATGTGCAGGTTTCCATTCAAGAGGGTTTTTGTTGGATTTGAACAGTTTTTGGTCATTATTCGTGCAAAACTTTATCCCGTTATACAAACATCTTCTCGATTTGTGTACTGGACAGTAAAAGCGTTAAATGGGATTTAAAATTATACTATATGGAAAGTAGGCGATTGTCCGATTTCGCTTGTGTTCACAACGTCATATAGGAATATTAAATTAATGCCAAGAACCAAGTTTTGTCTAAGTCGGTTAGTCGCGTCCGAGATATAATATTGGTCCGATTTTTACCCCGGCTAAAGCTTTGTCATGCTATCCCCGCGGAAAATTTTTACGTTTCAGGCGCGCCTTTAATAGTTTTGAAGTACCGTTTTATAGGAAGTGAACGCGGCTTTCATCCGATTTACATTTTCACATTATCGGAAGGAGCTCTTCTATCATTCGTGCTGGGCGAATTTGGTTGTTGTAGCTTTAGGGGTTTAGGAGATATATATACATTAAACTTATTAGAGGGTATAGATGCCCTTGGCTTCAGCGATCCCCTGTGCCAAATTGAGCTTTCTATCTAAACTTATTGCTTAGTTATGRCATTTTATAGGKTTTCGGTCAATTGTGATTTGTGGGCGTCATTGCCATGCCCATCTATGAACTCGTACTTCTTTTTTACTAAAAGACCTGCAAAGCAATAATAGTGTATATACTTGTAAGTACAAACAGAAACACGAAACTTCGTGGCCAACTGAAGGTATCTATCAAGGGTATAAAATACTACTGTTATACATATTTTTTGTAAGTTTATCTGAATCGTACAAATTAATTTTGAACACGGAGTTCATTTATGCGTCAGCGCTGAAAAATAACGAATTACAAGAAAAACAAACAATCATAGTGGCAATTGAGTAATTAGTGTTTTTGAATAAAACGAAATGAAATATGGCATTTTTACAGCCAATATGTTGACATATCAATCGTCCTTGAGTAATTTCATATATTCGCTTATTTTCATTTGTTTACGTTCGACAATATCATTAAAGAACAATTGTCGRCAATTTATTGACAGAAAATTAATCACTCTCATATACAAACAAATGTATGCTCCCGGGCGTATACGCAACTTTTGCGTAATAATGAGCTTACTGATTGGCGTTACGATAAATTGCGCGCYATAAATGAACTTAATACGGTTTTAATGACCATTTATTTATTGACTGCATGACTGTTTGGTTTATAAAATGAAACAGTTTTCGAAAATTCAAATATTGTGAAATAAAGCTTGAAATTAAAAACATGTTCGCTATAAAACCACGAAGACTTCGGAGAGATATTCAAAGCACTCAGCTATAGTTCCCTSAAATTAAGTACAAATAGCTCACGTGAAAAGCGTTCCATAAAGTCAGTTATTTTACATGGAATACTGGCCACTGAAACTTTGTTGGAAAAGAACTTTTTTATTGGCTTTGGTTATTCAAACATGAACACTTTTGGATAAATTACGCTTGGCAAGTGATCTGCAATAACTCGAGTTCACATTCAAACGCCCACAAAAAGCGAAGGATTTCGACGCTCTTCATGTAACGCCCTCAACTTTTGCTCAAACAAGCGCGGCATGTAATTGGAAAATTTTCCACATCCGCGATTCATTTTAATTTACATCGCTCACTCTAACACACACATRCACATTGCTTTATAAATTAAAAGCGTTTCAATGAAAATAAGCAATCTCATTCACGTGAGCTAACAGTACAAAGCAGCAAGCGCTCATTTTTCAGTAAATCGCAATGTGGGATGCTAAAAAGTTGTGCCACATTGTTATTGCCTTTGTTGATATAATCGGTCGCAGTTTTGTGCGTGGTTCTGAAGCGAGCGGTTCACACACACACACACATCGAAAATGCACGCACTTGTTAGTCCTAATGTTTTTTTTTTTATCAAACGCGTGTAAGCTCTCCAAAATAAGTATGTATGTGTGTGTATATTTACGCACACTTTGCCGCTTGCTGGTTGCAAGWTTATTTGTAACGCGCTCGCACCGAAAAAGGATTATGAACGACGTCGCTTTGCTATTGGCCGTTAGTTGGCAGCGGTCGACTGTCGGCTGTCGATTGGGACACCGTTTGGATGTCGATTGTTCGCGGCTTAACGAGCGACTGCCTCTGCATAAATGCTGTGGTCGCTTTAAAAGCGGTGACACGGCCGGCGGTGCACCATGTTGCATGTACAGCGCAGTGTTGGTGGCCGAAATGAAAATGCTGATTTAATAATAATATATTTAGMGTGAAATATTATTTTTCTGATCTCRGCAAGAAAGCAAAAAACTCAGCGCTGCGTTGCTAGTGCCAATACTCAAAAATAGCTGCAGCATGTATGTATGTATGTCTAGCTGTGCTTATGCAGACCTCTGTGCCAAGACGATTTTTGTCGGTCTTGCGGCACCCCTACCGYCCGCTGTCCGGCTTCTTCAACGAATTTCTCTTGCAACTGCTTGCGCTGAGCGTTCTAAGTTGCCACAAGCATACATTCATATATGTGAAGCATGTCAATGTGCTGCGGTTAACTCAATTTTTCCTTTTTTGATGTTTTTCATTTTCATTTTGGTTTTGTTTTTGTTTATTTATTTAAGCTACAATGTTAAGTTGCCGCCAAAAATGGCAACTTTCCACATTCTGACTTTTGTTGCTGCTGTGCGCTGCACTTTATCTGCTCATTTGGAAGCGCTTGCCGTCACGTGACACAGTGTTTGGCTGTGCTTGTCTCCTGCGGTGCARAAAATGTATTTATTGTCCTAAATTGCAGGCGTCACACTGCAGTCGACTGGCGCATTATATTCTGCTAGATATGTGTATGAGTGACAAATGTACATTCGAGTGTGCAGCCGAGTGCGCACGTGGAGCTATGTATGTCGGCGGCGGYGACACACATATCAACATCCGGTCTGTGAGGAAATGTGTGTGTATGCAAATACGTTAAGCGGAAGTGGGCTGTTCCAATGGTTTAAAAATTGTTGTAMSTGTTGTTGTTGTAGGAAATTGCACGCGTGACAACTTCAGTTCACCGCAGCTCGGCGGTCGCTCGTTCTTTGCGTTTTTTGCATGTCGCCAATGCGGCCAAAATGTGATGACAACAAACTTTTGGCAATGAACTGCCCGCACYACTGCCCTTTGCCCCTCTCACAATCGTTTTTTATGGCCAATAATTTCCTCATGCACAGTACAAAGGCGGGTATTATATGTATAAGACCTCAGTGCAAACGTGCAATGCGCACAAAAGTGCGGATTAAAAATAAATAAATTTGAACGACAAACAGTTTCATAATAAAATATGCATACAACATCATGTAAATATTTATTTAATTTTTTTTTTATTTAAAGCATATAAATGTTTTATTTAATCCTATATTTACCTGACTCTTTGTTGCCTTCAGCACCTTTTGCAGTAATTACCTACTAATTAATTAATTAATTAATAACTTTTTGTCAGAGTTTTTTTTTAAATACATAATTTTAAGAATATATATATATGTAATATATACTTGTATGTATGTATGTACACTTAATTTTATTTATATCACTTTTCAATGTTTTTCATAAAATTTTCGATTTTTTTTTTTTTGGTTTTGAGTGAAGTGCATCACTGCCCTCTTTGAATACTTTAAGCGGCAAACAAAATGTCACATAAATTTTCTATTTTAAAAATGCTTCACTCAGCTTTTCACTCAGCAGCACTTTCCCCACTTAGGACCCACACCCATTCACGTACTATTCGACTAATTGTTTGTTTAAACTGAAGAAACAAGTCATCACTGCCWTTCTTCCTGTCCGTGTGTCTTTTCGTGCACTTGGCCRCCGTATCGCGCGCGTACGCCAAATTTTATGAGCCAACGAGCACCAACGAATAGATAGTAAATGGCAGAGCCGCGTCGAGGTGCCTCTTCGCTACTGGTCGCACATCCACAGCGCCGCAACTTCCACAACGAACTGTTTGTTGGCTGCCAGACGATTCAGTGTATCGCTATCATTTTTGCGGAGCTTTTTAACCGTTACAATGTTTGCGTTACATTGCTCAGCTGCTGCTGGCGCCCTTTGGCTCGCAACATGTTCGATGTTGCCTGCAGTGYGGCTCCACGTGTTTTGGCGCACACTCTCCTCCACTACCACTGCCTTTCTGCGCCGGATGCGTGCCATTCGTTTACACGAGTGCTTTTACGTACGACCAGTTCAGCTCGTCCATTGCCTGCCGTCTGCCGTGCGAGCGAACATTGCTCCCACGTCGCTCWCCCGCACTCGTCGCTTCGTCCCACTGCAGCGTTGGTAGCTTTTCATTCATAAAAATCCAGTGGGTCGGACAGACGAGGCGCTTGGTCGGTAAAGGCGGCCGTAGTTGTATAAGCGCGTGGGCGAATTGAGCGAAATGAATGGCCGGTGTGAGTAAGTGTGTGTGTGTGTGTGTGTACGTGTGTGCTTATACTATGTTCGCTTGCTGTGTTAATTATTGAGAAATTTTCTTTTATTAGATTTTTAATTGTTTAGTAAACGCTTTTTTTTTATTTTAGTTTAATGTTTATGGCAATAAAATGTAAGAGACTCTTTTATTTTTATTACATGTTAACTTTGATAAATTTATTTGATATGCAATAAACACTTAGATCGACGAATACGTTCGAAAGACAATCGGGTCTACGTAAATGGAATGGCCCGTTTTTTTAACCAGCCAAAGACTGTCAACGCGGCAGTATTCCTAAAAATCACTGCAAGGATGTTTTCTGCCGCTACAAAAACAACAAGACAACCGCTGGCGCTTGACCATTWTCTCCAAACTGTCTATCACATAAATCCTAAACTCTCGGACCWTTCATTTATGACAAAAACCAGTGCCTTCTAATTCAAAAGTCGTATTTTCTCCTGAAATTCGTACACATTATGTGATGTATGTAGGTGCAAAAATACGTGTGTCTGCAAATACACCTTCGCAGATGAGGCAATTTTAATATTGCCGCCAGTCATTTATAATAGAGATGTCTCTGATTTTAGGAAAACATTTAATAATCATAAATGTTACGACACAYTTTCAAGGTGAGTTGTTTCGTAAAAAGCATGTCGCTTGGCTACAACAAATTGCAACACCGCTGCGCCACAATAACAAAAAGACAACACATAAAGCAAGAAGAAGAAGAAGTAGCACAGTGAAATTCAGAACGTCAACAGCTGCAAAAAAATCATAAATTAAAATGCCATAAACATTTATGCCACAATACTACAACTAAATATTAAATGTGTTCACATAAATATCGCAACGTTTGCGCTCATGCATACATACCAGAATAGGTGTGTATGTATGTGTGGGTGCTATATTTGTAGCGCAAGTGTAAGACATGTTGACGCACTCATCCCTTTGGCGAAAATAAAAGAATTGGCAAACATTGCAGAACGGGGAGATCAAAAAACAATTCGCGCTATTTCAAARTTGACTAAAACCCCGTTACTTTTCAAGTGTTGCGATGACTCACCTTAAGTATATATTATATATTTATATGATTATTAATAATAGAAACTACATAAATTGTTCCGTATAATGAGTAAGTGCGAGTAGCCTAGTGTACGCCCTTAATAACACATCTATCCTTGCAAATTAAATATATATTTTTTATATTTCCAAAGCCTTAAGTGATTTGATCTTGAGTCGTTTTTAGTAAAAATTACATTTGAGCTTCGTCCAACAAATTTGTACTTGATCACATATCTTTAAAGATCACTTTAAGCAATGTGTGAGTCTGAATGTGAAGCAAACATTTGAGTATTTCAGTAATTGCGACTAATCTATTAAGTAAAAATTGAATTGATATAAGTAACCTAATACTTCAGCAGAAATCGGCTCAATATGGGTTTATTCAACAAAATTATCAATAAATAATACAAAAAACAAGAAACAACATCCATTTTTTCAGGTATGGAGCATTTTGGCTTTTTTCTGACTTTTGTACAAGTATATGTGTGTGCATGTATACAGAGTTTCTTAGTTTCCCCTAAGAAAGCAGTAAATTTGAGGAGTTCAACTTTCACCTTAAATTTTCGAACTTTGGCCAGTGATTTTGTGACCAATACATGCAATACGATGAACCCTGCATTGTGCAAATATATCTAGGCAAAGTAAGTAGCTATATAAAGGACATATTTACAAAGTTTTTCCGGAAGGTAATAAGACTGAGTCGATTAAAAAAAAAAAAATTATTGAATCGTTACAATTCTTTTAAAAAAATTTMAAATAGGCTCCTTCTGCGTCGATGCAGTGGCGTTGCGAAAGGCATTCTTCTGAATAACATTGAGATCCGAGGTACATGCTGCTTGGATCCCCTCTRTCATATCAAAATGCTTGCCTTTCATCGGCCTTTTCAGGCAAGGGAACAAACAAAATCCAGGGGGTCACATCTGGGCTGTAGGGGGGCTGCGGAAGCTTAGGTAGCTGTAAAAAAGGGGTGTGAGCCGCGGCGTTGTCGTCATTTTGTCTCTTTTGGACTTTTACGGAAAACTTGGTTTGTCCATGAGAAACAAATTCATGGTGGACGATGCCTTTGATCCCAAAAAAGACAAAAAAACATCGTTTTCACTTTGGATTTGTTCATTCTTCCCTTTTTTGGGCGACCTCTTCCCGGGCCTTCAAAAAGATCTGGAGCCAMCGAAACACACCAACTTTTGCTCACATATAATTTAACCGCGTACCTCTGCTTGAATGATCGCTGCATTTTCGGCTTGCGCCACTCACAGAAACACGCCGCGCGAAAATGTTTATCCTGGCTCTCCAGGTGCTCGGAGGAACAGCCGCTCGTTCATTAGCTAGGAAATTCATTAGGTTGGCAGCCGGTTCTTSGAACCAAGTCTTTTATAYGGCCAAGAACCCCAACAAAAAGGCCCATATTTATTTTAGGAAAATTTTTATATCACTTTACAATTTTATTGCACTCCATCRTCTGCTTCAGTCTTTTGCATTTCATRAGCAAATGCAACACACWWYTTTTGACTGAAATCTATTTAGAAATATATCTATTTRCCATCGTAGTTGTTTCACTTCGCAATATGTGTGCGCCCAGCTGCCTGTCTGCCAGTCTGTCTGGATGTCGGTCGTCAATGTTTCTTTCTGCCCATAAGCTTGTTTACCCGCTGTCCGCTCGCACTTCGCATGTTTTCAAGACGATTTTCTTTTAGTTTCATTCCGTTATACTTTTGCTGTGAGTATTTATTTTTYCGTTGTCTCGATTTTCTCGATTTGCGRTAATTTRCATGCCTAAACTGCGGGATTGGCGCGCGGGTGGGTGCTCCCCCGCCGCAAACCACAAGCTGTGATCTTAATGAGATAATCACATCGATTTTCGTTTCAACCTTTGGCTGACTAAATTAATCATTCACTTGTTTCGGAATTTCTAATGAACTTAATTAGTATTGGAATGTGCACACACGCACACACGCACATTCGTGCATAGGTAGTATGGGTGGGCACACTTATTTTTTGGCGTACAGCCGCACAAATTGATGCATTCCCTCAGCTCTGCATACTCTACTACGGAATACACTGGTACGAATTGACTCAGATCCAGTCCAGCAAACAGTGCAACTATTTCTCGTTGCTGCTCTCCTCTATAGAGGAACTGGCGAATTTTAAGCTGATATCAAGTAATGACAGTCGCTACTGTCWTAGTACAAACTGGTAGCTTTAACTTCATGTTTAATATTCGGGCGACGTGGCCYAGCCAGCGTAGCCGCTGTCTTTTAATAAGTTGAACTATGTCAACGTCGTCGTTTATATCAACGCTCATCGTTCCATGGAATGCGACAGTCGCCGTGGCCAAAGCAAAGAGGATCATACATCTTTTGCAGAACCTTTCTCTCGAAAACTCGTAGCTCGTCGACTCATCAGATGATGATGTCATCGTCCATTCTTTTTTCCCCATATTACTTATAGAGTTTTTTTTTTCGTCGAGACAAGCTTCTGTTGACGTTCGAAGTAGAATCTGTTGGCAAAAGTTTTTCAGCGTTGGAGTACACTCTTATAGAAGATGGTACCTTCCCTATTTAATTCGGCAACCCGAATAATTTTCCCTAAGAGGAGATTGAAGAAGTCGAAAGGCAGTCGGCTTGTCTCAAACCTCGTTTAGTATCGATCGGCTCGGAGAGGGCCTTCCGTATTAGTTTTGCGGGGATATCGTAATTTTACAACTAACCGCATAAATCGAGTACTCCAATAATCGGCGGACCGAAATGAAAGTTCTAAAGGGCGTACATACATACATACACATGTGCATATACATATGGTAATACATACGCATGACTTAATGGATGATAAAGCATAACAATTGGCCCTGTTTAACGTCTTGCTTCCGTGATTCTTCTGGCAATAAAAATATTTTGCATCGTTCACGGTTAAAATATTTTAATTTATTTGCATATATGCACACATGTATATAAATACATTCTTGATAACGTAAAATATGTTAAGCGCGTTTTTAATTTAAAAATTGTACCGAGCAGATACCCTACATACATACAAACATAGATGTAGTCACATGTGGTACACAAGCGAGATTCGTTCGGAATGTTGTGGCCATTTAGCTCAGTGAGAAGAGCMGAATTCTTGATTAGATAAGAGTTTACAAATAACAAACAATAAATTTTAATTAATACTTAGGCATATAAAAGGCGGCTARCATATCCCGCACGAGATAAACGAAGGCATAGAAAATAGTTAGTGACACTAGCTGATAGCAGCAAGGTGTTAAGAACCAAKGCACATATCGTCACCTGAAATGCAAAATAACTTAACAACATTTTCGAAAATTTACAGTGGCGTGAATGAAACACGAAATAAAATTGGAACAAGAGTGAAAAAAAWTTKAATATTGGTTAAAACTGGTTCATAYAYAAGCGCAGAACCTGAAAATGTTGGATACATGTAATATTATGTATAGAATTTGAAGTAGTGAATCGTAATCAATAGGATAAATTTCGGATTTTTTGATGATACGTTATTTTGCATTTTAGGTGACGATATACAAATATATGTACGTATGTATATAAACAAACCTGTAGACATAAATATGTACGAGTAATAAAATTTTGAAATTGAAACGATTTTATGTATGGACTTCCGTGCTCATGTTATTGCATCATCGTCCAAATGTTGTATGTTGTTAGTACATACACACATATGTRCATACACACATAATAATGYAACTAACTATTACAACAAAACACTTAACGGTGGTGTAATTAAATATTCGGGTGCACATGGGCATTCATTTGTATGCATGTATATGTGCACCGTATCTTTGATATTCCCGTGTACATTTGATTTAGTCCGAATTCGCAACACAAAAAAATAAACAATTATTCGGAAGCAGATCAGTCACGAAAAGATCTTTCAGCTTTAATGCAGATATCGATATTTGTTTTGATCAATTTTCTRGGCAGCAGGTGGGTGTTTGAAATGTGTTTACCAAAATGGGCGGATGGATGTGGGACGCACGTGCGCGTACAATTTTCCGGGAAAAGACAATTTTTTCTGATTTGAAATAAAAAAGTTTATTACCATTAAAAGAATATAGACAAGCTTATATGTATATGCTTACACCTACGAGTACATAATTCTCCTTATGCTAACTTTGAAACTGTGATTGCTGTTATTGAGACAATTGTTTTATATAGTTTTGTATATATCRTTGATATTTTAGAGATAAAGTTGTAACCGCTCCAGAATTATGTTTTTAAACTAGTCTCGTTTGGAGAGCACCTGTGAATTGTTTTGTTCCACTCTCCCATTAACAAAGGAATGGGAAATATTTTCACCGTTTTAAATTTACACCCATATGTATGTATGTTTGCATTATTGATCTAAAAATCACATCCTAGAAAATTATGTTTATATTTGTATAACATATGTACACACATTAACCTGAAAATATGTTATTTACAGAGCAAATAATTACTGCTGCCTGCAGAGGAAACAACTCATGTTGCATGTGTTGATTTTAATATTCAGTAAATAATTACGCCTACAGTTTAGATTTGACGGCGAAATGCATGTTCGACATACTATTTACGRGCACAAGTCAATAGGATTTTATATTTCTTAATTTATTAAATCAAACTAATGGACAGTAATAAATTAAAACTAAGAAAAAGTTAATCGACGTCGAGCCGTTGACGTTGGTTGGCTTTTGCCGCGAATTTTCGCTTCTTGAATGAAGTTGGCACGTCATTGACAGTTGTTGGATCCAAGGTTTCTATGACCTTCTCTTTGAAGCGCTTTACAGGTGGCTCCGATGGTACATTGGACACCACCGGTGGAATATAAAAGTTATCTACTTTGGGTAGCTCTAAATCTATAGGCACAGGGGGTGGCCTGTAAAGATATAAGTTTATTGTCAACAACTTTTAACTTTGAATAGCTAAATCAACATTTTTTCAGTGTCTTATTACTTGATTGATGTACTTACTTCTGCTCCACCACTTGCCATTCACCAATCGTTTGAGCGCTGGCCTCCTCCTCTGTTTTGTAAGCTTGTTTTTCTTCACGTCGCTTTTGAGCTTCTTGTGGAGTTTCTGGTTTTCTGAACATTTTCAAACGCTCTCGATTATAACGGGCAACTTCCTCATTAACATTATCGCGAAACTTTTTCGCCTCACTTGCATCTTCCAATTCTTGCTTTTTCACAGCCAATTCATTTATACGTTGATACTCGGCATAGGAGAGATAGCCTTCTTTAGGTGCTTCCCATACGGATTCGTTTGTTTTCACATTCCAATAATATGTGTAGCCTTCATCAGAAACGCCCTCAACCCAAAGCGATGCATTCGGTACACTCTCCGGCATAACTTTTTGTACCCTAACAGTTCTGCCCTCATCGTCTTCGTCATCAGAATTGCCGGGAAGTCTTACGGGATCTACTTGTTTTGCTCGGATCTTASCTGATGTTGATGTAGAAGCGGTCATATTGCCTACACCTGCATCTAACACGGCGTTTATGTTTCGCGCTGTAAAATCTCCGCTTGCATGTATATCCTGCGCATATGAACGCATTGCCGCTTCCTCCATTTTTCGGATCTCGGCATCCATCTTTTGCTTCTCCCTTTCGGCCTTCTCGCTATTCCGACTAATATCCGTAATACGCTTGGCGACGTTCATTTTGTGTCGCTTCCCACTTTCGTGGAAAGCAATGCTCTAAAATTAAGTACATTTTTTAAATTAAAGCTTTATTGCAAAAATTATTACTCACCGCTTTATTATCGCTTATCCAACATTTGCAAAAGTCGCAGTATTTGCGCTCATTCGACTTCCAATAGTCCGCCCTAAAAAGSAACATAATTAATTTATTTTAAATTATTGTTAGATTAAATAAATATCCTTTTTAATTACATTTTTTTAATTATCAATAATAAAATTGTTTGTAAACAAAATGAGCTGAACTCTGTAGAAATTGTCAAAACCAAAACAGCTGACTATGCTGATAAAGCAGTTCAAAATTGTAATAGCTTTTTTTTAYGAAAATGGTGTTTAACTTGGCTATATTAGCGGCGTGCAGACAAAGTATTTATCAAGATACCATTGCTCGCGTAGTATTAAATGATATTACTTCACAAAAAATAAATAATGTCAAATGTTAAATGGAAACAAAAAGAGGTAATTGATTGTCAAAAGAAAAAATTAGTATTTTACCCGCAAAAGTATTTTACAAAACATATCTTAAATGTCCACTACTAAAATATTACTTCAATCGGACCAGTTTTGGAATAAAATAGCACTTCACAACAACTGTCGACAATGACCGCTAGCATAATTTCCATTCACCTTATTAGACGCCAAATACTACAAAAAGTTTAACTTAACTTATATTAAGCTCCTTCCATGTTCAGCATGTATTAAATCTTTTTCTACTTAAGAAAATTATTATTTTCTTTTTATATTTTTAGTTTAATCGCACCTACTTCAAAAAGCCACCCATAGTAACGGTACTTGTGGCGGCTAAAAGCGCTGCATATCCAAACCAGCAACGTGGACCAAGGATTATAATTATAAAYGCGAAATGGTCCGATAGTGGGAGGAAAGCCGTCAGCGGCTTGACTGTATGACAAAAGGACAGATTGGCCTCCCACTGAACGAGTACAACTGTATTTAATCCCAAAATTGGGAGACAAAGGCGACAATCGGAGCARCTGGCACTGCCGGACACTGAAGGTCATGTTGGATGCTAGCATTGAGATTCTGCGAGTTGCTGTATAGCTGAGATTAGCAGATTGCCGGTTTGGGACCGGAACGGACCCAGATAATCATGCAGACAGGGACTGTCAACCCAATACCATATCTCGAAATTACTTCAGGAATATTTTTTCCCGCTACAACAACAACAACAACAGGCTTCCTTAATTTCTGCCCATTTCTATATCGATTCGCTTTATAAAATTCAAACGAAAACGTGAAAGCAATAAAAACAAAGTATTCATTAAACGACACTAATATGTACATATGTTTGTAGAGTAATTTTCCGGCTATATCCGCATTATATGTGTACTTATATACCATACCACATACATACGTATSTATGTACACATGTATTTATGTCATGGCATTGCCACAATAGCACACACACGGGCACTCATTGCCAGCCAACCACATCTACCCAGCGGGCGGCGCACAASGGGACATTAACCACAACAACAGCGCCAGACAACGGGAAAGCAGGCGACAAATCAGCTAAATGCTGCAAAAATGCAASAGCTACTTACACGTGTGTGCACGTATGCGCCAGCGAATAACAAATACAAARGTAATTACAAAGCGAGTAAGAACATCATTAACAACAACAAACAAAGCCTTCAGCAGGAAAAAGTGAGGCAAACTTTATATGAATATCTATATGCAGACAGGTATGTATATTTGTAAGAAACTATGTAAATACATATTATGCAACACATGCATATGTATATTTAGATGCATTGCAATCACACACATACACATACWAGTGCATGAATGCGTATAATGATTTGTAGAGGGACGTCAGAGCCTTCGGTGTAGCAATATGGCTCGGGAAAGCTGGACGTACATTTTGTCTGCATTATTGCATGTCTGTATATGCATACACATAACTGTACATAACTGCRTTTAGTGCACTTATTGTGTCCATTTTGCATCAATGGCGCAGTGCTCAGCTCTTTGTAGTTGAGTCTCTCGTATCTGTACCTTATACCAGACCTTACACACTGTTGAATTTTTCTTTCATTTTTAGAAAACTTCCATTGCGCAGTTTTACGGAAACTCTTTAAAACCGCTTAGATAAGAAGAGGGTTTCGATAAACACTGAGGTTGTCGCATATGACATTATATTTTCATACAAAATTCGAAATGTTTTATATGCGAGCATTTTGGGCTACAATTTCACCCAATTAATCGCTTTATAAAGTGAGAAAGATACTGAAACAGAGATTTTTTACTATTCTTAGAATTTACTCAAGGCAAATACGAAACTTRAAAATCAAAATAAAAAATTCGCATTTAGAAAAAAGTTGTTTTTAAAATTTTTTTTAGGAAAATTGTCATTTTATTAAACCACTAAGTCACAAGCAGCCATGAAGAACCACTTGCTACTTCTTGGTTTGATCACAATTTCTWTGTTTTCTACATAAGGTGTATAAAYACTCGCGTCGAACTCTTGCTCGTTCAATGCTTACTCTCTTCCTCCTTTTTGCTCTTCTTTTCTTTTTCTTTCTTGCTTTCTTTTTTGTGACCCTCCTTGTGTTTGGACTTCTTTTCRCCTTTTTTGCCATACTCCTCGTGCTCCTCGTGATGTTCGCCATGTTTGTGTTTCTTCTTGTACTTCTTCTCGTCTTCATCTTTATGTCCCTTTTGATAGTGTTCTTTGTGCTTCTTGTGTTCTTTCTTTTTACCGGCTTCATAGTGTTCACCCTTCTTGTGACCACCCTCTTCCTCTAAATCATGCTTGTGATCCTTACCGTGTTTCTTATGATGTCCCGCTTTATGTTCATCATCGTAGAATTTCTTTTCTTTCTTATACTCGTCTTTATTGAATTTCTTATGGTATTCCAATTCTTTGTGACCCTTCTTGTGTTTTTTCTTATGGTGATGTTTACCGCCCTTCTTATGCGCCCCATGCTCCTTCTTTTCACCATATTCCTCCTCCTCATCATAGTATTTCTTCTTCTTCCCACCCTTATTCCCATATTTGTGTTCATGGTCCTCCTCCTCGTGGTGTTTCTTCTCATCCTCTTCCCATTCCTTATGCTCCTTATGACCCTTGTCTCCTTTATGCTTCTTCTCYTTGTGCTCCTCCTTATGATACTTCTCGCCCTCTTCGTCTTCCTCTTCGGAAGACTCCTCTTTCTCTTCCTTCTTCTTCGCCGTCACATAAGTGACCAAGAGTGCGAGCAGCAGAAACACTTTCAGGTGACGACGCATTCTCAGTCGCGTACGAATTGCCAATCCGTCAATATTTTCCAGCAGTTTTATAGTAAAATTCACCGTTCAATAAAGAAGTGAACCAGTTAGGTAATAGGTGAATGGATTGCATTTCATACACTTTGAGAAATTTTGTTTTTTCAAGGGATTTAACATATACCAACAAATGTTTTGSACATTATACCGTTATTCTCTCACCTTGCATTGAATTTTCCCGCTATATTGCCGCTGCGGTTTTGCTTTTCGATCGAATGACGCAAAACTTCATGCTTCGATGCSCTAGCGTGGTTTATATCAACGTAATATCAACTGTTAAGATGAGGAAGTTTTTGCTGCTTTATCACAAGCATTGCAGCTCTATTAAGCAGCTTCTTCGACTTTTCCACAGTTCACTCGCCCATTCGCACGAAATTATAAAGAATATATAAAAGAATGTATGTTTATTGTATATTTCTTATTTGCATAGAATCTTCAACGGCTAAGAGCGGATTCTTTGGTGTACCTACTTAGTTAGCATGCATTATGTGGTTTTATGGTGTACTTATGTGAGTATATGAAGCATGCGCTGCGCTAAGAAGCCATTTCAAAGGATCGCTTACAATATATTGACGACTTGTAGCTTTGCCACTATCTCATTACGAGCAAACAGGATTTCAATTAACCCACAAATTGATACTCAAACAATTGTCGCTTGCTGTGCGTCTTTTCGCAGTGTCGCATTCATGTCTAAACCCCCTTCTCAAGAATACCTATAAGAATAGTTCTCAAAGATGATCCTTTACTGCCAGCGGTCGTTCCTTAAGACTAGACTTATTTGGCTTAAGCCCACGCGCTGGCTTCTACATGTCACAAAGTGCAAATGTAAGCCAGACAAAACAACCGAAATGCCGTGTGTTCGCTAGTCGACCGGTAGCGTAGGTCGATAGGAGAAAGGCTGCGGGGAAAGTAGTGAAATAATGAGCAGCAAATACCAAATAGTATGAGCGTGAGCTGTAAGCTGGATTCGCACTAGTGCACCAGTTAAACAGTCAACCCATTGTTTTTGGCATCTGCCATTGTCAACGCCATCGAATGTCGTTCAGTTGTGTGTCGCTTGGCGGTTTGTGTTCAGCTGCTACGAGAGTTGTGGCGTTGCACTTTGTCTGAGGTGAGAATACAAATTGGCCTTTGATGGGATTTATGTTGCGTTGACTGCAAAACACACGTACAGTGCATGCGTATACCATGTACACACATACATACATATATACTACAAACTGAATGCCATTGAATACACAGGCGCAAATCCACATCACACTCGTACCAACGCAGCATCTATATGAATGTGTATACTTGCATATGTAAAAGGGTAATAATCCCCATTTGCTGATTGTTCCATTGCTGCCACAGTCGACAATTCCACCGAACAGTGGCAGTCATCCGTCTGTCGGCTAGGCAGTTGGATAAAGAGACAGTCAGTGTTATCAAATTGATGTCGCGCTCATACATATTCACATATGGGAGGCTTTTCGGCCATTTTGTTGATTATCAGGTTTTCGTATAAATTCGCTCATATTTACACATCCATGTTCACATATGCATATTTATGCACGATAAATAGGTACATGCATGTATTAATASTTCTCGCTGGCTTATGCARAATAATATATACACATATGTATATGTACTCATGGTATTTAGGTGTATGTGTGTGTACGGTTGCTATTATTTGGAATCCGAACGTAATAATAAATAATTCTCCAATACTCATATAGTAATATGTGTATGTATAAGTAGAGGTTGTGCGTGTTAAATATAAGCATTCTCTGCCCACATGGCTTCCTTACGGGCCTTAGTCATATCCCGGCACCGGAACTGTCTAAAATCTTTGCATAGTCTCCCCAACCAACGCGATCGTCAATCGAACAGTCGGTGCATATGAAATCAAATTAATTTTTTAATCTCCACCCTGAGGGCGTTTGAAGATTAAAACCATAATAAACGCATGCATACATGTATTGGAGGTATTTTATGTGTGTACCGTTATGAGTTGCRTAGACTCCCTGCGACTGCGGTAAGCTGCATGCTTTAATCGATTGTAAAATTCAAAATTTATCAGAGCCAATAAGGAAAACGAGTTGACGTGCATATATAAATGAACGAACATGCGARTACATGCGCACATACCAATTTACTTATGCAAATAAAAATTATATACTGAATTTTATATGATCAAATATTAACCCAGCCATTTTGGCAGGCATACTGCTCATATGCATGCATACAGGTATGTATGTATGTGTACAAATAGAAAATGTTCAGCCTTAAGCGGAAATATGCTCGCACAATAGTCTTGTAAAATAGTATAGCAGAAAGAGAGTAACATTCTTACATTTGTAAGACATTAATGGAATTTATTTTGGTTCAAAGATAGATACTCCCAGAAAGGTTGACTCCTACTTGGAAGGAATTGGATGTCATATTATACTAAAGGCATAATATTTTTGTTAAAATACCAACAGAATACAATCTCTTGAAGCTACCCCCTATTTGCTTCACATTACAAAACGCGACTTATAAGGCTTTCTCATTTAACCYTGGACGTGCTTTTTTAGTCAATTCGACTAACAATCCACGTACTCTGCCCGTTCAGGGTTGAACATTATTCAGCCCCTTTCTTTGTAGTAAAGCCATTTTCAAAACAGAAAATTAAAACAAATCTATCATTTCCACATATGCGAAACTAAAGTTCATAYTCTAAATCCTTCAAGCAAGAAACTAAATATTACTAAATATCATCATTTTATCATCATTACTGTACTTAGAATGCGTTTCTCTTATGTTCATAAATCTACTAAGACCTCAGAAGTTAAAATCAAGTTTCTTGATTATAATAGTTTCCACATATACGCGCATGTGTATATACACATATGTATATAAAAGAGCTGTTATTACATACTGTTGCTTGAATAGTAGGATTTGTGTATTTTTAATGTAAAACTGCCATCGGCGACATTTACTTGTTCTAACAATGTTAAAAGAAATCAAATATTTTATAGATTTCAATTATGGCGGCCTAATCTCTTAAATAAAATATATATATTTTGTTTTGCAGAATATCTAAATAACTTTAATATCTTCTAAAATTATTATTGCGAATTTTACAGAGACGATTTACTTCTACATTGGCGTGTGAACATCATTTACATTTGCGTTTATGCTATTTAACAGTTGAGCGCTGATGTTACATTATTATTCTTTTGTGGCTTTTACAGTAGAATGCTGATGTTAATATGGTTTTATTTATAAAATAATATAGTTATAAGGAAAAATAACTATTCAAGGGAATAAGGAAGAACCAATCATTGCCGATATCTGGAGCTTATTTTTATATATGTAGTTAGAAGTAAAGAAAAGTCAGTGGTAGAAGAAGCATTACCTTCAGATAGACGTCTCCACCATTTATGATTGTTGAACTCAACTAAAAATCTGATATTGAAATGAAAGTGTTGAAAATGTTGGAGGCCTTAATTTTAATCGCCCAGAATTATTAATTTTCTATGTACTGGTTCATCTTCTAATGGACAAAAATTACACCCATTTCACAATTTTATTTTTCAAAAGCTCACAAAATGATTGGTTAAGCACAGGTTTAACGCTTCCTTAAATCAAAAAATAGTAAGACTTTTAAATTCAAATTCGTCCAAGACGGCCATCGACATCACTGATGATCCACACGTCAATAAAATATAGGAATTGATGCTTSATAATCGACGATTAGCAGCGATCTCATTGGCATCGTAGCAATATCATTAGGATCAGTGAAACCTATTTTGAAAGATCATTTGGGGCTAAGAAAAGTGAGAGCACTATTGGTACTAAAATCACTAAATTTTTGCGAAAAACAGCCATGCGTTTACCTCTGATAATTTTCTTTGATTATCGAGATATACGTGCACTYCAAATTCTTTCCGACCGGCCAAACTGTCAACAAGGAATATTATTTGAGCATTATACGTAAAAAAAACGTTGGCACAAGTGTATTGGAGCGAAAGGGTATTATTTCGAGAGAGACACATAGATTTGAAAGAATAAATAAGTCTTACTATTTTTCGCTCATAGTAGTAGACCTTGCGTGCATATATAGAGTATATGTGGATTTCAGCGCAACAGAACGGTCGTGATTTTTTTTCCGAATGGGTTATTTGCATTTTTCGCGCAATAAATAAAGCCATCAAAGGCGAAAAATGAATTGCAAATATTAAATACACCATATGAAATGAAAAAGTATGCACTCACCGACATGTGCGTGTAGCATTTCCAAATGTATTCGAACTCGCCGAGAAAAAACCTCATTTCAATACATGTGAACTTTGTATGCACATACAGTACATGTGTACGTAGCGTGGATATGCAACCACATATGTACATGCGTACCGGCATGCTATATACGAAAATATATGATTTTAAGTGACTTTTGTGAAAACAATCCACATTCGCACATATGCACGCCATGGCCCAGCAGAGCAGTTGGCTCCACATTCGCCAGCGCGGACACTCGCGAATCCTTTGGCTCAACCAAAAGGTGTTCAAGCGAAAGATGCAATTAACGAAATATTCATATTTGTGTTTGTTCAATAATTTTTTGCCACATTTAAGCGCGCTAATTAAAAAATATAAATGCATGGTGTCGTTGGTAGTATTCACATTGCCACACACAAACACATATATATGTAGCCGTGTATATGTGTGTATATACTGCTGTCGATCATGTGAAAAAGGGTTTAATTAAAAATACATAAAAATCGCTTAAATGAAAAAATTGCAGTTGAAAACGCACCTTTGGCCACAATAATCCATRTACCTGGCTTAATAATGTATWCACACGCACAAACACACACACAAAAGCACGCACATATTAAATTTCAACAAAGGCCTCCCTCAACGTCGAAAAAATCGACAAATTACATAAAAATCAACTTTTAATAGATTGCAAATATTTGTAAATTTTTACATGAACTATTAACGTTGACAAATAGCCAACGCACACAATTAAATGCATGACAACAATAACACGACCAGGAACTACGGGAGCGGAGCAAAAGCGACAATGAGAAATTCGAAATGTGAAAGGAATGTTTTACCACCACCGAAGTACTGCCAGCAGGCACCCTTGCCGATATATTCGGCCTTCCTTCCGTTCAACCATCCAATRGGCATCGACTCGACTTCGGCATTCATTGTCACTGTGCGTGGCTCCCCTCAATGCATTGCGGTTTATTTGGCCAACAAGCCATTCGGAAGCGAAAACCCAAACAAAGAAAGAATTGTCAAATAGATAGGCAAACAACACGGAAATTCGATAGGAAGCCATGTAAACATTACCAAAAAGCAAATGCAAATGCAAATGCAAATGCGACCCAAGATCTTCGACCGGGAAAAAATCATGGAGCGAAGTGGAGAACATGTTCTTGATATTTTTTAGATCACCAGGACWGCCTTGCAATTACTTCTCAGTAATAAGATGCAGTATGGCAACTGAAGCGAACACTTCAGCGCATTGACATGCGTTTGTTTGCATAAAGACAGCTGTCTTGTTGTCAATCTCTTTCATTCGCCGATATCACCAAAAAAGCAAATCTTAAGTAATGAATGAATGATATACAGTGCTTACTTTATAACTTTGTTTTTAAATGTTTTCSGTACCGTTTCGTTCGAAGTAGGAAATATATAAAATTTCTTTAAAAAATTATTCCATTGTTTCGAAACATTTTTATTTAAATTCAAGAAACTCCGTTTCATTCTGGACGAYAATAATTTTAAGTTTTGATACTGAGTTGAAACATCCTTTTACCTTGRYTTCCACTGAATTTTTATTTTATTRAACATAAAAACCTTCACCTTCAGATATTTTCCTAAAAGTTGCTGATTTCCTTGGTTTTCAAATGATTTCTTGCTTTCAATGCTTACCAATTTGAACGGCTCATTGTCCTTTCAGTTATCTATCTCCCAGGGGCGAATCCAGAGTAGAATTTTACGGAGAGAACTATATAATTCTTCTGGTTCCTGGTTCCATGATGATTCTTTGTGACTCGATGGAAATAATGTATAACTTTCAACTGTTTGGGGGCTATTCTCCTGTCGTTTCAACCCATGGATCCGACCCTAATATCTACCATAAGTATTGCTCTGAATATGCGAATGTTTGTATACGAGGTGTGCTCTAAAAACTACAGGAATTTTCGTTTATTTTTATTTTTTCTACCTTAAGGTTGTCGCTTTCAAAGTATTCCCAATTCGATATTATGATGCACTTTTGTCAGCGTTTCGTCCGAAACACTTCTCAAACTTGATTTTTGCGATAGCCTTTAGCTCTTTCAGGGTTCCCCTTTATTGTCACCTAAGCTTGTAAAACGACACTTTAAAGTTCTCTTTAATATGMAAAAGACACACGGAGCCAGGTCTGGCGAATATGGTGGCTGGGGCATCCTTACAGTATTGTTTTTTGCCAAAATTCACGAACTTTGRCACATTTCTTTTAACAAACGCAAATCGTAAGCTCTTAAAAACAGGTTTAACTTAGCGGCTGCTAGAAACAAAGTATGGTAAGTAGTGAATATCGCTTAAAATTGGATRGTACTTCGGTGGCATGTATATCATCATAATAAAACATAGAAGAATTGACAAATGGACCCCTCGGATCAGAAAAATCCTAAATTTAAAGTTTGTGTTAGTTTTGAACACACCTCGATCATTTACTCATATACGTATCGCAGGCAACATAAGGCATACATTGTACCCTTTTTGATTGAAATGCATTATATGGTTACTCCTTAAGCGTAATGTTAAAATATCTGTTTATGTGTTTGTGAGCATTGMAAATTGTTAATAAAATCGGACAATTGATATTTGTAAGGATGCATCACATGCCAGAGAAATCAGCAGCAGCACTGAATGTCATTGTATAAATGCATCAATGTGTTGGTCATCCTTTGACAATCAAGTCGAATGCAGATTGTTAGTTATAAAATTTCCAATAGTAAAAAGGATATGAGATCAACATTCAACCCATTGGAGTGGCCAGTGACAATGTAAAGGTAAGACAACAAACGTTAAAGGACAGTTCAACTGCCGTAAAATGGTTGCTTCTCTTCAGTAGCTACAACAAATTTATTTCTGGTGTCAACACACCATTGTTGTTGGTCCCAATGTCCAATCTTTAAATTTTACATTTTTTGCAATTTATTCTTTGAACACTTTCATTCACTTAATATTGTAAATAACTCAAAAAAGCAGCAAAGCAACGAGCAGCATGTTATTTTTTTAAATTTCCCTATCACATCTTATTGAATTAGTCCTTAAAATTAAACTCAACTGCTCTCCTATTTTTTAACAAATGAGAAGTTCGATTAAATGCCCCAGAAAATATTTTCCAACCATCCACAGAGATAGTTTTTTCTACCTTACGCCCCAAATCTGTAGCCGTAATTTAGAAGAAAATCATTGTTGGAAAACTTTCTGGTGAGCCAGCGCGGCTAACAGTCGGCAGAAAATCGTGATGCCAATGCTCAGAATATATTAGTGTTAGAAATATGGCATTCAAGCAACAACGGCACTGGCTTAAAATCCGTTCTTAGCGTGACATTTAGTGTAACTAGGCAGATATCGACTAAGTTCTCGGACCGGCGCCATCGTGGAAACTATCAATTAATAAAGAGAAAAAAGTTTTAAACACCTTCGACGATTTTCGTTGCATAAATGTTCCCAAATATTTCAGAAATGTTCTCAAATGTTTCAGAAATATTCACAAATGTTTGCCATTTTCTCCTGAAGAGCTTTAGGTATAAAACTCTTTTTTGAGTCAGTGGAAGATTTGGTTAGTATTCAGTATTCCCAGTTTAGGTTGTGTTGGTGCACGAGTCTTCAAGCAAAATATAATTAAAATTCAAAATCTTCTGTAATTAATACTAGTTTTTATTAAGTTCGACAGTATTTAATGAATGCTTACAATTAACGATTTATTGATTCCATTTATATTTACTAAGCATATTTGGGCTAAGACATTTGTTCACTTAACTTAASACTTTAAAATTAAGAAAATAATTGTAACACGCACACCTTCATCTACTAATCAAATACTTTTACAAATTTCCTTTACTACAAAAAATAAAAGTCATCACAACAACACACTTTTTCACATTTGAATACATAATTTACATTACAAAATTTATTAGTATAATTTAAGGCGCTATAACAAACAAACACATAATAACTGATAAAAATAACAACCGAAACATACATACATACATACATATATATACAATAGTTAAATACATAATTAGCGAGGGACATTCACACGTGTTTTATAAATTATTCAAAATKTATATTATAAAATTGATTTTTCGGGAAAAAAACAAATGCGCCACTTACTCACGTACAGTTTTGCTTTTATCTAAGTATATACAGCGGTGTGTAGGAACGTCTAAATGCACAAATTTGAAACTTTACAAATACTATTTTGGTCCGAGTATATATCAACTAAATTATATGGTACAGACTACTTTAAAATTAATGTGAAAATCTACATATGTACAAATAAATGGCGGACAGAGTTTTATGCCACTTCCAGGTCGGATGACTCATCCGCATCGCTGTTATAGCTATTCGGATCGGTTTTAATGTGGTGACTAAGCTGACTGGCGTAATCCTCGGCGGCACATTTTAGATTCGCCACAGCGGCCATTACCGCGCCGTTGGCGTTCACCGTGGCAATGCCCGAGGCGACTGAGGCCCCKGCTGGCGTGTTGCTGGCGCCGCCGCACTGCTCCTCCTGCAACTTACGCAGGCGCTCCTGTTCTTCGCGCTTCTGCTTACGCCACTTGGCCCGACGATTTTTGAACCATACCTGGAAAGAAATTAAAAGGAAAACTTATTAAAACTGTTCCATCTTTAAACATTCGCCAGATTTTTAAGTAGAATATASAACTGTTTATGTGGTAGTAATATTTACGTTTTAATATTTTAATTTGCTTACGAAAACCTCAACACCCAAAGCAATGGCTGCACTTGGTTGGCTGCTCGAATGAAAAGAATGTCTTTTATTGAAGCRCATAAATACGAAAGTAATATTGGCATGACCACRCAAAGCGCAGCATATGGAATTTCATAAAGCAGAAGACCAAAATTCCGGAAGTTACAGCAAATTCTGCTGCTTTAACGGAACTAAAAGAGATATTCAACGCGCGGTGAAAAAGGAAAAAGAATTCCATTTGTCTACAAGTCAAATACTCGAATCGAGTACTAAAAGTTTATTTTTTGTGCTTTTCTTGATTTGAATTACATCCACATATCTACAAAAAATATATATTTATATATAACGGCAGCATTTGTTTATGACATTACAACGATTCTACTGAAAGCTCGGTATGGCTTCAAAAACACTTTCATCCGTTTTTCAAATTAAATTTTAATAAAAAAAACTTCAAATGTTGGAGGAAGCAGCAAGGAAACGGCAAATAGAAAAAAAAATCACGTGAACTCTGCGGTTATGTATAAATGCCGCGTGACGCGCGCGTTCTATTCATGACATAAATGTGCGTTGAACAAAAAACATTATTTTTAAAAGCAACACAGATTTTATTTTCTTYTTCTCGGTTTACTGTATTTATGTATTTCCATTTCCTGCTGAACCGCYAACACTGTTTTGGCTTCCATCCACGTCGCCTTATCTTTGAATCCCCGACGCACAGCACAACGTTTCATACAAAGTATATATAAGTATATGTATGTATGAGTGTATATGGATGCATACATATTTCCAAGTTCACGCTTACGCCCAGCTAAGCTTGACCTTTTGCTGCTCCTACTTCCCATCACTGCCACCAGGAGCAGTCAGCGCCGTCGCTGCTCTGCGCGCGTGAAATACTTTTGTAATATTTAAATTACAATTTTCTTTCTTTAGAGCTTCTTCTCACGTACTTTCATTTGCTTCCCGCCTAATTAGGCGGTTTATTATAATTGTAATTAATTTTTCTTACATTGGCTTTTGCAAGCGCCTCMTTCTTTAGTTCTCGCGCGGAGTTGAGTTCTTACGTTTACGCGGGATACTTTTCTGCTTCCTGGGTATGAGTTGCTATGCGCAACGCAGAGCTTGCCTTAATACAAGTACGCCAGCCCGCGTTGAAGTTTTCCAGAAGCGTTCAAGCGGAAGTTACAAATTGGTCTTTTAATTAAGACACAAAAGCGATACAAGAGGCCAACCGGGAGGCAGTGGCACAAGAAAAACAAGCACAAAAACGCAAACAACTGAGCAGTAAAGTAAAAGCTCAAGAAAATGGCAAATTAAAATTCACTCTGCTCCCCACTCGASGAGGGCGCGTAGTGGGGGTGTCGTGGGGACGAGTTTACGCCCGATTTGCCTCATTTAACTGGGCCTTTTAATGTAGAGTAAGTTTGCTCATTCAATTAATTTCCAAGCACAGAAATTTGGATTAACTTTTCTTCATGTTTACCTTTCAAAAATAAATCATTTTCTCATTGTATTTGTTTAAACAAAACAGGGACTTGTAAATAACTTAAGGGTGGAACACATACAGTACAAATACATCCATTGATACATGAGAGTGTAGAGTTGTCAGTTAGTGGCGATTGGTGCTGGCGTATCTTCCTCCATAACCAGATGCTGCCAGAGAACTTAAGCCAACTCTTGTTTACCGCTGCGTGGGTGGAGCTTCGCTTCGCTTAAGCGTTGATGGGTGGTTGCAGCCGCATTGACCGTTTCTACAGTTATTTACTAATACGTACACAATATTGCAATATTGTCTATTTTGGCACAGTTTCTTTGTAGTAGTGTACGCTACGGTTTGGTGTATTGAGTGTAGCTGTGTTTGGCCTTTACCTGCTACCATATTCGTTGTTATCTGTCGGGACAACCACTCGGCCCACGCTCTCTGTTTCCGGCGAGCACAAGCACAACCCTTACACCCTAATGCTTGTTCACGTTCAAAATAATAAAGAAAATAATATAAAATCAACAAAACGCTTGCAGGTATTTTTCTAACTTTTAATTGAAAAATAAAAGAGACGCGTTGCTGCTATTATTTTTATGTTACTTGTTGATAGTTATTGATGTTATCACTTTTGTTTATTGTTGCTATCAGCAGAACTGCATTTTTGTGTTTACAAAATAAATTATTGGAAATGCCAAATCAAAGTGCAGCTGAGTGATTTTATGGAAATAACACAMTAAAGTCAACTGAGTCTCGATAAAATATGCCATCAACGAGCGGAATTTAAAGTATGCTATCATTTTATTATTGCTAACAAAAGGATTTTATTACAAAAGCAAAAACAAATATTAATAATCATAACGATTCTTTTAAAGTGCTCTAATCACTAATTAAACTTGACATTTACCGTAAAATCCAGTAGTTTTTTCGCTTATCCATTGTACAATTTGCAACCTCCCAGGCGTACCCTTGCGCATACTTGTGCCAACATGTACACATGTCCATGCATATCTATATAACTGAATACCGTCGACACCTTGGCAACCTTTGATGATATCAAAGTGATCGAATTCATTTCAGTATGGTGGTATGTGTGTATGTTGTCTATATAGTGGTGGATATATTACAATTACGTTGTACGTAAATAAAAATATTTAACAGTACGCAGTATGCAACCACACTCTCAGTCTCAGTCTCAAGGCACAAATTATATAACTCGACGAGCGACTCTCAAAAGTCTTAATCACGCTGTCAATTCGCATTTGTCAATTTAAATGATTTTACATTGTGAATTTGAGGCGTKCATGTGACACTATATACAGCTTTATTAAATCACTTGAGCAGTATTTGCCAAATTTATACATATATACAYATGTAAAATTAAGTCAAGCACAAACTGAAACACTTGTTCATATAAATGTTGGGCACCGATGGACCCTCAAGTCAGCTAAGCTTTGGAAATGGTAGAGTGGTGAATTTTTGCAACGCATGCTCTTAGAAAACCTCCACAAAGAAGACTCAGTTGAGTTCTGAGAGACATCAAAATATATATTTAATTTGAGCAAAAGTTGTTTGCGACATTTTTTTTTTTTTTGCTTTCACAAACTATATATATGTACAATGTACGTATCTAGGTATTTTCATATATAGGGTAGTCGAAAGTATTTTCTTATTTCTATTCAAATTTAATTTTATTTTTTTTATATTTATTGTAATAAATAAACAAATGCATATGTACCATTTTGGTCGACCACTTTTTGCCATTTTTCCGCTAGAGACATTATTCCTTCAGTGCATCACTTGCATCAATTCAGAACGGAGGCGAAAGAACTATTGTTGTGGTATGCAAACTGATACAGTTCGTCTCTGTAAACTTTACCAATTTCATTGGTGGMTTGCGTGGCATTCTTCCCTTTTTCATACAATAATTTCAAAATATAGCGAATTTCTTCAYTATTTTCACTCATTTTTGAACAGCTGTAACTTTTTTTTAAACATTTTAGTTAATCGAAGCTTAAAATATCACCTTTCCAAGACCATATGGTATGACACAATCGGATTGGTAGCACTGGAAATACACGAGTGCAATGACGTCTATTGACTAAATACGAAAAGACTTTTTCGACTAACCAATATTATAATTTATTATGTGAAATAGTTCAAATTCGCGGCAGTACCGTTATAATAAATCACGCATCGCTTTACACAACTATCAACAGACTAGTATGTGTATGTGCTCTATTTTATATATGTATAATACGATGTTGCATTTAAATATTTTTCGCGGATTTTGCCTCTTAACTATGTAAATATTTTGCCACGAACAGCAAAAAATTTAATTATATGTATTACATTATTAAGTACTTTGCTAGCATTAATTTCCCATAAAATAGTGCAAAGTTAAACAAATAAAATAAACACGCACAAAAAATATGTATGCAAACATTAATTATAAAATTTGCGGCTAATTAAAAGCGGTAATATTTAAATACTTAAAGTCAGTTGATTTTTCAAATTAAACTGCGCTAAACTAAAAATCTGCCAGTTAAACGACTAAGCGATAAATATGTAAATCTTCCACATACGAGTTGGTTTATGTATATGTATATATGTAAGTACATAGAATATAAAAAATCTCCATAATAATTGCATATTAAAATGGATCAGCGTTGCAAGGTCAGTTGGCTGCCGCGAACTAATCTCATAATTTTTCCAATCAACAGAATTTTCGCTGTTTTTTCGCCATTACATGTCGCTACACTTTCTGCTATCAACACATAAGTATGTAACTTCTATAACGGTTCTGTGCWATTTACGGCTATAATAAAAAATGCTTGACTAGAATAAAATTTTAATAACCGCAAGCTTTTGGTCAGTAAATAGGTGTAGATCTCCATACATACAAACATATGTATGTACGCAGGTGCAAAACAAACAGATCGTATCCACTACTATACATATGTACATATATATGTATGTATGTAAATCTAAACGCCTCTTTGGTTTAGTATATGTAGTTCTCCACATATGGTACATACATACATAAGTATATTTTTATACAGAGGTTCGTGTACGGTATGCCGCGGCCAGGTGTGTGCGTGTGTTTTGGAATAGCGGTAAGCGGCCATTGTTATGAAAATGTTGGCTTAGTGGTGCAAAATATCCAAACTCAATTTTTCAAATTAAATAAACACGAATGTTAAGCGCTTTATGGCAGCCACGGGCGTTGCGGGTGCAGCACAGTGCATTAAAAATGTGCCCTATTATATATGTTCATACTTATATGGTTTATAAATACAGAGTGTTCAAACTTACAATTTCATATTTTCATACAAAACTGATGATTAATATGGGACACGTAGGAAAAAATTCTGGAAATGATTGTAGAGTTTATGCTTGGGAAAACTTTTATATAAAACATACTTATCGGTTTTTATAGAGAATAATCATAGCAATTTAAGATATCAGAAGTCAGCACATCTTTAGATTTTACTCTCTTTTATGGCTCTCGTCACTGAAATGCAAATGGACTTGCATAAAGCTCAATACCTCGATGCGATTTGACAAGCATGAAAAATCTCAGCTGACTCAGACAATCGCTTTAGAGCCACCTGGGCTTAAGCTGCGCCATTTTTCCTTGCTTTCCACACGTTTCATCGGCGCTATTTGAATTTTTAAACAATTCACTTAACAGCGAAAACTGCAAAATCAACACGACCACCTCAGAGCTTCAGCGCTGATGCACAGTTCAATTTGAGCGCTCAATTCCCTAAGAACAAAATGCGCACCGCAAGTGATGGTGAGCAAAATGGCCGCAAGCACTGCGATGTACATACATATGTATGTGCTAGAATACATATGTCTCATCGTGCGTGTGTGTGTTTCAAATTTTCATATGCGAGTATGCGTGTATGTGTGTGTGAGTATAGGCGGATTTTACAACTCTAAAGCGTATAAATCGCTGATACTCTGCGCCGCTAAGTTTTGTATGCGAAAAGGCGGTGATGCGGCCAAGCGGGTCGACGCCGCCGACACTGACGTTGGCTGTGGCGGCAGCAATGGCAACGTGCATGAAATCCATTAAACAAACACACCCAGCAGCGGTTGATTTTTAATTAACTACTCGCCACAGCAAAAAGTAAGCAAGCAGCTTGCGCCGTCGCACAATAAACACACACACCAACAAAAAACGAGCCAATGGATTCGATAGCGATACACGAACACGTCAACACATACATATGTACAAATGTGCCTAGGCCAGAAGCAAACAGACAAACATAATCACCATACGCTCACTGACGCCAACATGCAGCACACTTAACCATGAATACACCAACCAACTCTGACACTCGTGCACTTTTGCCGATTTTACAGAAACGTTGTTTTAATAAAAATTCAGTGAAACTGCCTCTCGACACCTCGTCGATTTTCAGCCTAGAGATTTTGTGGCGAAAAACAAACTTAGTTACAGCTCCCACACGGGCGTGAGGCAATTTCAGCCACATCAGCACATATTGACAGCAGCTCTGCCCCAAATGGCAGCCGGTAGAAACTAAAGTGGCGCTATGGATTAAAGCTGCTGCCGATGTTGCACTGACGTACCGATATATGTAGTTATACTCGCTTGCATGTGGCTTTGCCTGTATGTTGCAAGTAAAGCGTAGGTGCATACATGACTGCCTCCAATCTAACGAGTGCAGCGCAAAAACCTAACCACCAACAATAACAACGCCGAGGCAAAAATTACTGCCAATGTTTTGACTATATTTCGGCATTTTAGGCAAACAAGTCGACCTGTCGACCTGGGTTGCACAGGTTGCACAAGTGTCTGTGTATGTGTGTGCGCGTTTGAGGTCGTGTGCACGCTGTAGTTGTGTGTTTTGGATGCCTAGTGTTGGTTGCAGTGTGTTGCCGCTTTGGCTTCAAATTGTCACAACTTTGTGCTTGGCTAATCTCAGCAGCTGTCATGCCAMCATCTACTCAGACGCAAACAAGTAGTTTCCCCAAGAATTTATATGGAGAATAGCAATTTTCCAGCATTATTGCTGCCTCTTGCACGCAAATACACAGGGAGTACGGTCTAATTAGAAGCTGACGTCGAATAAACGACAACAAAAATGTTTACATGCTTCAACTGTCGTACCTCGGCGCAAGACACGAGCTCAAATGGTTTCATCTGATTGAAAACGCTACAAAGTCTATTGCAAAATTGATGTGATTAAAAGTAGAGAACTCAAACTACCGCAATGGAACTGGGTAAAATAAATAAATTTGCATTAATTTCAATGCAATATATAGAATATTGAATTTTCACAATTTTTCGGAAAATACACACATCAGCTTCATACATGTCGGTTAGCGATGTTTCGATGTTGGACGAAATCAAAAAAAGAATTAAAAATWTAGAAAAAGGAAAATATAGATAAGTCCACACGAAATAGATATATGTATACATATGTATATATATACGTCTTATCCCCAAATTTTAAATTCGTGTCATCGTCTGAGGAGCGTGTGTTTATTTGTGTTTTGAAAGGACTAAACGCGCCAGTCTATTGAAGCATTCTCCACAACTGCGGCGCAATGTGGATGGGTAGTCCCGATACAAAGGGTATTAGTATGTTTAACAAAGTGCACAATCATCTTTTCCCAATCTTAATATACTGTCATATGTGGTATGTTTGTGCATGTGTGTGTGTCTTATTAAGCATTATGTGGCAACTTCAGAAAATTTTGTTTTTTGCATCGTTGCTATTAAGTGTGTATACATATGTAAGTGTGTATATGTATATGCACAAATGCCACTTGTTTATTGTTATAATTTTTCTTTTTTTCTTTTCAAACCAACTAAGTAAGGCTTAAGTAGGCCGACAAAAGGACAACAATTAGCAGCAATTGCTTTCTCTGKCCGCATTTCGGGTTTGGACGATATCTTTTTGAAGTTTGCGCTCGGAAAGGTGTATTTGTGCACACGATTATAGAAAGAAGTAGCAACGAAATTGAGGTAAATGGACCACCAAGGCTGTTGTACCAAAAATAATATTTATTTAATACTTTTTTACTCGGCATATGCCAATATAACTATGTGCATATGTATATATGTCAAAAAATTTAATTTATCTACAACAAATATGTCTGCAACATATGCAACTGTGTGAAAACCCTCATATCTCGATGTTTCATTATTTTTATGGCGCAAATTAAAATATTGTTTATTTTTGTATGAATTAAATGAAATTGAATGGCAATGAGCTGGAATCAGCAGATTTTCGTTGATTTTAAAAACGTAACAAGTGGCCGGCGGCAATGTGTCCACAAACTCAATCTCGCACAGCAAGGACAAAGCATACACGCGCGTTTCTCACACTCGCACACACACACATTCATATTTTATGCACAAACCACCACTAAAGCGGCAGACCTGTTAACACCCTCCCCAATAATTTCGAGCGCCCAACGTATGTATGTGTGTGTGTATGAAAGTGTTTACGTTTTATTAAAGCACTTGAGCCACACATTGCGGTTTCACAATAAATGCCACTTGCAGCTGAAATTATTATTTTCATAATTTCGCTTATTTAGATCACTCTATTTCACAAATACACCCTCACTGGCACACATACAAGTGCTGCCACTCCGATGGGATGTAAGATTAGAAGAATGTACATACATATATTAGTACCTGTGTGTGTGAAGCATTAAACAAGTGGCTGCGTGAGTGCTTCTAACCTGCCTCCTCGGGGAGTTGCTGTTATTTAAGGTTTCGGCTGTTGCCGTTTGTTTTCCTTGCAGCGCATAAACATTTTTATGGAGTAACTTTAAATTATGCCCTCAAGTGTTTAACTAGTAGGCCACGAAGCAAGCTTTGCCATTTACTTTCAAATTCGATCCGCCGGCAAATGCAATCCATAGGAAAACATTGACAAAGTAAGTTAATGTTGTTATTGTATTAGCTATTTGCGTTCCCAGCGTTCCAGACAGAGTGCATAAATTTAGATTTAAGTGAAGAATTCCTTTTTTTGTGCGGGAAAAATATATTGAAACCAAATAAAGCGTTAAGTCRAAAAACGTGGCAACAATTGTCGGTATCCATAAGTCGATTCCATGTCGGTCGTAAGCTATAAAGTTATTTATTATAAGATATGAATACATCAGAGCGGGTCTGTTTTTTCTGTAAAACAGTATATGCGAGAAATGTTCCATTTACGTAAGAGAGTATGGGTCTAAAACGGTTTCGAACCTGCGATTTTTAAGGCGTAGTTCAAACAATTGTAATAATCGGTAATAATGGGAGGTATAAGCTATAGTTGTACGATCTAACCGATTCTAACAAATAAATTGTCAGCAAATTCATCGTCCACCATGATGTTTGTTCCTCCTGAACAAATCGTCAACGCCAAGATTTTTGTGGAAGTCACAAGAGACTAAAACGAAAGGTCAATCGCGTCCGRCAAAACGTCGCAGCCGATTGGAAATTGCACCACGAACGCTTTCGCAGCCGCCCTACAGCCCAGATTTTTTTATTTTTGCTTCCTTGCCTGAAAAAGCTGCTGAAAGGGGATCCAAACACCATGCACCTCGGCTCTCAAGGCTATTCCGGACGCATCCAGTGCTTGGCAGCGCTGCATCGTCGTAGAATAAGCCTAATTTGAAAGTTTTTAAGAAATTGTAACAATTGGTTCAATAATTTTCTTTAAATCGACTCAGTCTTATTACATTCCGGACAAACYCTGTACATATACACWCATATAATACATTTATATCATAATTATGCGAGCATTTTCGTTTCTCTCGCTACTCTGGATTTATACTTTTAAAATACTTGAGGTTTAAATTAAAATAATAATGATTTGTGAAATCAAAATAAGTAAATAAGAAAACGTAAAATTCCTCCTATTCACATAAAAGCACAACTACAAATATGCAAATATTCGACAAWCTTAAGAAAAATCTCCAAAGCAATTTGCATATTTCCTCATCACAATGGCAACGACGACTACTTCACGATGACTTGGCATTAATGGGCCACTAACTGGGCATTTTCGCTGTCAACGTCAGGCAAATTGAGTGGCTAAATGACAAACGTAAGCGGTAGCCATATACATATGTATGTRTGGAAATGTACCCCTTTTGTCAGTAAGTTACCTATCAGTGTAGTTGTGCATTGCTCCAACCATTTGTACCATTGCATACTTAAACGGGAGATTTTCAATAATTATTGCCACTTATGTCAATTCCAAGGCGCATTGTGTCACTACTGCCTAGGCCCCAATCAGCATACAGCCGCACAAATCTTTTTTACACACACTAGTCGCGACATGTGTAATCAGCGTTCGTGCCGCTGGCAGCTCCTGCCCGAGCGTTGGCCACGCACCGCGCTGCCTCATGCATGGAAGGACGGTTGAAACACCTCTGTTGTTGTTGTTGCACCGTGGCCGATTCTTTCGTTGCTGTTCGACTCAAGTGGCAACACTTTTGTTTGAGTAAAATTATGCTAAACAGTAGCAACGGCAGTCACACATAGGCTGACTGACTTCACTCAATACAAGTGCATTCAGGATTGTATGTGTGCGTTTATGCGTTTATAAATGATTTGGAGTACTTGTATAAGCAATTATTTCAAGAGCTTCGAAAGACCTAAAGTACGAGCTACTGTAATTTACGCGTTCATGCATACACACATACAAATGCTTAAACGAATGTATAGGAGCTGTGGAGCTTTGTACATTTTTTTCATATTTTCCATTTATATCATATTCATATATTTCATATATGTGTGTATATATACGGCATTGAGTTAATATATCACTACAGGTCTGTGCGAACACCTTCATAAAACTTCATTTTCTTTAATATGTTAATTAATCGCATTGCTGCAGGTTTTGGAGTGTACATATTCCCATAGATGTATGTATGTATATTTGTATGTGCGTACGTGTGAGCGTAAGTGTACTTATTAGCGTTGGTTGATTCTTTTGTAATGAAGAGATTACTTTGCTTTGCACGGTAGACAAATTCGTCGTTCGAGATACAATTTTCGAAAATATTTTTGATTTGAGTCAATTATACCATAATTGAGATTTATTAGCAAATATTAAAAAGCCAGCGTACACACACATACATAATTTACGTGTCAGCTCCACTGTGGCCACCCACGGAAAATCGAAAAGACCAGAGACAAGTGAAAACCAAAAGTCATCGGTCGGCAATCAAGCATAAGAATTCAAATTCAACTAATCCTGTCGCTCAAGTGTTTGGCGTGATTTGAATGTTGATTTGAAAACATAAAAAAACCGTCGAATTATTGTTATAACTGCTCCATGCTCGTTTGTGCCGAACCGAAGCGCTTTGCAAATATTTGACTTTGGAAAAAAGTGAAAGAGTGAATGTGAACACAATTTGTTCTCAGCCAACGAGCCTCGACAATCGGAATGCCTTTCGCATTGACAAACAAAAATATTTAACTACGCCTAAATACTCAATACCGAAATACCTATTGCATATATGTATGTGTATGTATGTATGTGTGTTGATAGCCTCATACACATATAAATAAATGAATAGTGATGGAGGTGAAAAATGTTGTAAATATTGGTGCTACTGTGTGGGCTCAAACTGATCAAATATTAGTTCAATTTGAGATAATATCTAAAATCATCTATAATAATTAAAAAAAATAAAACAACAAAAATTTAAAAAAAGGCAATGGGCAGAAGAGAAATATCAATTTGCAGCAGTTAAATGATTTATTTTCATTTAAATAAGATTTCTTCACGATCACTCATAAGACTGTGCATTTGCGTACTCGTACTTAAGCACATATGTATATGTATGTATGAGAGAGCACAAACGAGAAGATCAAAGCAAACAATGCAGTTGTGAGATTAGTGGTATTGTGCAGCCCTTCGACAGCGCTAAGAGTCAAACGGTAGCTAACACTTGAAGATTGACTGTGAGAAAATGCCAAGTCATTTAGCTTCATGGTTTCTCTTCTGCTTCTACAACTATACATTTGTACGTACAAACATACGCATATTTTATAAGTAAAAGCAGTTCGCATACCTTTTTGTTGTCATAAAAATGCTTCGATGTTGTATTTCTATTATAACATAAGTAGAATATAGTATATCAAAAAAATATAAAARTTCTAGGAACCTTTGTTTCTAATTGAGAGAGAAATAATAAAAACCACCAACTAAGTTGCTGACATGAATTCGAATATAATATGTATATAATTAGGAGTAGAAGCGTGACAAAGTAATCTACAAAGACTTGAAACATTTTGCGAAATTAAGCCATCACTGRAAATATAAAATAGTTCTGAATTTCCCAGTTTTACGTAATCACCATCTAAATTAACTTTGATCTCATTCGCATCACTAGTTCTCATCACGACGCCACATTCACTAAACAACGACCCACTTTGGTGCGCTCTCCCACTCCGCTGCTTATACAAGGCTGAAAGCAAGGAATCGAAGTGACAAAGCTGGCACCGTAAATGCTAATGCGAAAGCTCTTAGCCTGCGGTCAAATAACATTAAACGGCGGCATTACTTTCGCACTTGACAGATTTCCGGGCCACACCCGTTGCCTGCACACCCTCACTACTCGCCCACTATCAAAATTTACAAAACAAATTGAAAGTGATAAAATGCCTTTTGGCGTCTACTTAAGCATATCCTTAAATACCATATTCTATGCATACACATGTAYTTATATATATGTATGTGTGTGTATGTGTGCTCATCAAGATATGAGTAGATATGCTGATTACTATTAGATAAACAACACACACAACAAAGCAACTAAYACTGGCACAATCTATCCACACTCAAGGTAATAAGCCTAATTACTGCACAAATGTCCACAAACGTGTTGACACGCCAACCGAAGTCAAGGAAACTCCCWCCCTCACCCCAATGCTGTGCTGGCATGCTGTTTAACAGTGTGAGCAAAAGTTAGTCGAATGTGCAAGCCAAACAAATGCACACACAAAACCCTTTCACCGACAGTGCTTATGCGATTGTATGCGTTTCAATGTGTGCGTGTGTGAAGTTGAGGCATCATGCAACTGCTTAACATTAACTAGTTGTTAACGAAGCTTACAATCTGTGCGCAAATCCCTACAAATGCAGCGCTGAGCTTACGCCGGCGTCACAACCCTCCGCGAACCCCGCACAAAATATGATCGGTGTTAAAACGTATGGTGTTTAAATGCCATTTAAACACACAACCAACAAATACAAATATGTAGTTGTGTATTACTGCGTACACACGCACACACACAGCAGTGTTATTAACTTACCAAGTATCTAATGTTATATAATACAAATTGAATTGTCAACTCGTCGACCCATGTTTGTTAATTTGTTGACAAATCGTTATATTAATGGATCTATCAAATAGCAAAACAACAACACGGCTAAACGTTGAGTGTTGCACGTTCATTTGTATTTCAAATCCATTTGTGGGATTTTCTTCAAATAACAACAACAATTGGCGGTGAGTAACAATGAGCATAATAACAACAACGCTCACAGCAAAAACTCCGAAGGTTTGCATACATTTTTACGGTTTTGGTTTTAAAATAAACACATCATCCAATGGTGGTTGAACGCCCTGCAAGCCGCATGGCCTGTTCTGCCTCGGCGTTAAGCTATCCCCGCGGGTATAATTTTTGCTACTTTGCTTGTTCGTATCAAGATGATGTTGTTGTTGGCATTACTGTCGGTTTTCGCTTTTAACGCATCTTACACACGCAATTCACTCTCAGACTTATCCGCCGCTGTGTGACTGCTTGGCAACTTTTGTGTTCCGCGCAGCTTGTTTTCGCCAGTATTAGYATGCATTTAAGAGCGGGCGTACGGGTGCACGMMGGTGCTTGTTTGCGCGTATGTGTGTGACGGTTATGCTGTGCATCCTCAGCACTCCATCTGCCAGGTCCCATGTCCAACAGCCGGCAAACGACTTTGTTTACATTGCAAATCAAAATGCGATCTCTGTAAATTACGCCACGTCCAACAATCCCGACATTATTGAAATTAAGTRAAATGATAATTTTCATTTTACCATGTGCCWCGTCCTACCCCCACATACTCCCACATTTCGAGAGCAGATTTATGCACATATACATACGCGTATATGTATGTATATGCAATGTATGTGTATGCCTGTGAACGTTTGGCGTCTGTCGACTCCTTTGTGGCATGCTATTTGCCATTGTTATTCTTATTATTGTTTTTATTGTAATTGTTGTCGTGGTCGGAAGCCTCTCAATTAAAGCGAACAACTAAATAAACAGAGTGATTTTCTCAAATGACTGCACTCAATTGGTTTCGCGGCGAAAAATCAGCAAACCTCGGCGGAAATTATTTCCTTGCATTTAAATGAGGGGATTCAGACAAACCTTTCAAAGGGAAGTGCTTTCTAACATACATATCGCCATCTCATTTGGAAATGTAAGCTTACAAATAATTGCCAGTTTAGAAATTTTTTGAATATTATGAATTCAAAGCAATTCCGATTCTTTTTTCACGTATAAGAGGAGACATTTTTAAGCGATCACTTCAGGTGCAAAATACTAAAAGTGCTAATAAGTACTTTATGTGTAGATCTAACTCTTTGTGGACGCGGTGTGACATTGAGCATGTGTAAKTTTCTTTTAAGAGCATTAAAGAAGATCATTTGAAAACAATCATAACCACACTAAGTACTTTGGTTCTGACTTGACGTCTAATACACTCAAAGAAAGCCAACAAGGACAAAATCTTAATGTATTAATCCACCAATTRGGCTCTACAWGGAAAAAATAATAATTCGTAGTAAACTAAAACAAGAAAAACTTTTTGAAATATACGCTAGTTTAAAACTTGGTGTCAAAACTCAAACTCAGCAATTTCTGTATTGAGTAGAGTTAGCAGCGGGGAAAGGCATTAATTTTTATAAAATTTGGTTATTTCGTTATGTTTTCGTAAGCAAAAAATTTCTTAAAAATAAATATACGCTTTTATCAGTAAAGTGTACGATTACATAACTATACTCGTATACAAACTATAGATGGAAATATGAATATAGAGCATGCCGAAGTTTGAAACTCACCTCCACGCGCTCCTCTTTAAGATCCACTTTCAGCGCCAACTGCTCACGTAATACCACATCGGGATAGTGTGTCTTRTCGAAAGTCGCCTCTAGCTGCTCCAATTGCTCCTCGGTGAAAATTGTGCGATGACGGCGCTTTCGCTTCGGGGGCGGCCCATGACCCAAATGATGCGCCACATGATGATGCGGGTGATGCGGATGGTGCAAGTGATGCGCATGGTGGGGATGTGTGTGCGCTGCCAATGCGGCCGCCGCGGCACCGTGACCGCTGACATGTGCCTGCATTTGCGCTGCAGCCACATGAGCGACCGCGGCGGCGTGCATGTAATTCGGATAGAAGTTCGGGTACGCAACTGCGGAAGAGTCAAGGAGAAAGCACGAAAAATATATTACATGAAAGCATATGAATACGGTATGGTTAGTCAAATTAAAATATGCGTTGCAAAAATCAGCTGGCATAGGAAATTTGAGCACTGAAGAAACTTTAAATATACAAAAATGGAGATTTTTATGCTACCGTCGATGTAACATGATATTTTTCGACAAAAGTTGCAGGATAAAGAATCGACGAAAAAGCATCGCCATAAGTGCATTCATATTTATGTACACATTTTTTCCGCTAAACTTTTTTCAATTTAATTTGTGCGCACATTTAAAAATCTTTTTTATTCGTTTATATAAATCTGAATGGAAAATGCATACACTTTTAACGTTTGAATAATTTGGCGTTGGTTTAAATTGTAAGCCGTTTTAAGCATACTTTGTATTTGAAATGTAAGTGAAATCCAACGCCTTCTTTCGCCTGAGTAAGCGTAAGTCCTTGACTGGATAACTGTAATACCTGCCGCTTTCTTCGTGGCAGCATGCAAAACGATTTKTGGCATCGTCATAAATTCATTCCTTTTTAAGAGCCAATAATATAACTCGCAATGCTTTTTTTTAAACTTCAGCGATTCCACCTGAATCTGCTAACCAGAAGCATTCCMTCTCACCCATAGAAAATCGTTGAAATCATCTTTTGCGGTTCATTGCATATTTACGTGTTATAAACTCAGTCCTTAAATCCTTTTCAGTGCGAATGCAAAGCGGGTGGGAGAGGTTTCGAATTATGTTGCATAGGTACGCTAATACCTGTACAAGTGTTGCTGTAAAAATACCGTAAACCAGAGCAAATGCCGTAATATATTATAAGCTCACACTTTCCTCCCCCTTATTTGCCCTGTGCGGCACGAAATCATTGAGTGAATGAGAGGTAGCGGGGGGAGCATATTTATAAGCGCGTTACTTAAGAGTTGTCTGTTAAAAGGAATATTTAAATATGCCTTCTAACTTGAACGCGTAGTAAATTGATCACCGCATTACTCAGGCTATAGGAGGGAGCTGAGACCCAAAGCTTTTTATGTGTCTAGCGTTTTCATATTTACAATCGTACTTAAATATACATTTTGTCTCTTGCAGCAATATATTCTGTGCTGGATTAGGAGATTTCTCGGGGGCAATAAAATTTGCAAGAATTGTACTACCACTACATATAAAATTGGCCAAGAAGCCCAACATAATATAGACTAATATTYGAATTTCTTCATAAAAGTGATGTAATCAAAAAAAAAATCGATATATTGTTTCTTAAARTTTAAATTGTTAACAAAAATATTTTGTAAAGCGTCATATCTTACAGTTAATAGTCAATATCTACTAYAATGTTCGTAAAATTAATTGCACTTTCATAGAATTATTTCTTCTCCTTCTTCTCTTCATCTACATATGTTTTTTTTCATCAGTATATAACAAATTACCGAAATACAAATGAGATTATACATTTCTGAACATAAAGTTAGTAAATATAAATCTCCGCTATGTACTCACCTAAAAAATCGGATGGAGATGCGGCGAATCCGCTTGCTGCCGCTGCAGCTAAATGACCTAAATGCAAGCCGGGATGCTGCAACATGGCAGGAACCCTTTGCGGTCGTATAGGACTTGTTGCGGCTGAACTGGAGTTAGAACTAGGTGAGGCGGGGGAATCGGAACGTTTTGTGCCACCGACAACTATATGACTATTGGCGGTTTTGTTGTTACTGTTGTTAATAATATTACTATTAACTGTAGATCTTGAACCACCTAAAATACTGTCAATAGTAAAGAGTGAAGCCGCTGCTGCCGCCGCCGTGCCTGCTGCAGGTCTGTGTGGTCGCTCTTCGTCAATGATGGTGGCGCCTGATTGTGATCCATCGTCGGAAGAGGGAGTTTGTGATTGCGATTGCTGATGCTGTTGATGTTGATGTTGCTGCAACTGATTTTGTTGTTGTTGTTGCAATACCGATTGCAATCGTTGTCCCAAGTAACCGCATTGTTGCGAGTTTAAAAGCATGGCTGTGGTCAAATATGCGGCATTTGGCGTGCTTGACGGTGGAGAGCGCGAACCTTGACGACTGTGACTCATATGTTGTAAGTTAGATGGCTGTTGTTGAAATTGTTGCTGCAACTGATGTTGTTGTTGTTGCTGCTGCTGGTGATGATGTTGATGGTGAAGCTGGTGCTCGCTGAGCGGACTCCCCGAACCAATTATGCCGACGGCATAACGCTTCACAGCAACTCCACTGGGCGGAGTGGTCGTCTCAACCATATCGCTGTTGTTATTAGGAAGCAAACTTGAGTTACTAATGGCAATGGTTGCGTTATGTGATGTCAACGGCAACGATAACGACAATGGAGGAGGTGTTGGTGGAGGCGACGTCGGTGATGGACTCGGTGTGCTGACCACTGTTATTTTGAATTTTGGATGCTTGGCGCCTTTTGAATCCAATCCACCGACCAGCTGGGTGGGCGCATTCCACAATGAGGACAGAATTTTGGCGGTTTTTATTTGTACTTGAACACTGAAAATCGGTATACTACTTATTTATTGAGTCAGTTTCTATATTTTAAAACTCTTTCCCAGCAAAAGCTGAGGTATTTTTGATTTTGTTGTAATTATTCACTTTTTTCATTTAATAATCAGCATTGGTCTAATCTCCTAATCAGGTAATCTCTTACACTTTATTAGCACACGCACTTCCGCGCTCAATAAAACGACACAGCTAATTCACTGATTGAGCACTGAYCAACGTCTACATACACGCGCATTTCAATTTAGAAAATGAAAGAATGTTGAATTAAATCCATAAAACTGCGCGTGATATCTTCAGTCAACCAACCCTTCTGACTCGAAATTCGAAACTGTTTTATCTGTTCTTTGACGGCGTTACAAACACTGGCATCTCGCAGCCAACCATCAATACATACGCACCACCATAAAAGCGCCTGCTTTCATTCATATGTTAAACCTGTCAAACGGCTTCTAATACCGGACGACATCTTTATATTGCCATCCTCCAAGCAARACCAGTTGAGCACAGTATTTCTGACATTCGGTTAAGCAAAGCCAATCATTGCAACCAATCAGAGTAGCTCGATGTTGTTGTTTTATTCGACCAGAGAGAGTAAATCCGCTAAGACACACCCATCCGTTAGCTACCATATTGGAAAATTGTTGCCACTCTCTGAAGAGAACGTCACGGAAACAAGAAATAGGGGTRGTTATTATCTTTCCCTCTTACAAAAGGGACTATTATGCTATTGCAACAGTGGCAACAGTGATGTGAAATTTATAAATGAGGCATAATTTCTGATTAATTGTTTTTCTAACCAAATTTATGGTGGATCCTTCAGCGCACGAGGTTTGGGAAAGGAGTTTTTAATATTATAATTATATGAAGCTTAATAAAGAATTGTTTTGAATTTTTTTCAAATATTCTTGAAAAAATGGCTTTGGTTAGGTGGTTTCTTGAAAGAATAGTRCAACCTTCGGCTTGCAACAGAAAATTACAGATTTTAGATTATTTGAAATCCTACGATTATTTCTTACATAATAATTGCGATCGTTCCATTAAAAATATTATTGTCTAACTAAACCACACTGCATTGCGTTAACTCCATTCCCGTTGGTTATGTTACTTTTGATCCAATCTAAATGTGTAATCTACATCACTGGTTCACTTGCGACAGCTGTCAAATGTTCATAAGCGCATTTGAGACTTGCATGACATTATTTGGGGTTGCTTTGGCAGGTTACGCCTACTCGAGCAAACAGCTATGCAAGCATATGTATGTATATTCCTTTCAAGTAATTCCTTAAGAGTACAAACAGCCTTACATTCACAGTAAAATGCTCACTGACTCCAACGAGTATTTAATATGAAGATTCTACAGTGATATCTGTGAGATAACTTTACCTCGAACCAAATTGTCAATCACGTCACTCTCATGGGAGCATCGTTGCACATAATGGGCGGTCCAATGCGCTCGGCTGAACAGATACAAGTACAAAGCCTTTGAAAATGACTGCGTGGAAATAAATTACGGCACGTAAGTATCTATGCTGTTGTATATATGCTTGTTATAAATTGATGTGTATTGGCGCCACCAACGCTTCTTTACGGCATTTACAGATACAAATGTATCTTTATATATTTATATGAACGACGTTCGCTCTTCGCACCATTATCTTTCGCAAGACAACAATAGCAAAACAATACTTAAGATTGCTAAATGGCAGGGTACATTCATATGTACATGCATATTCTCTTCAGCTCATTGCGATTTCGGATGTTATTTATTCAAACTGAAAGAACACATTCGTATATATATGTATAGCTGTACATGCAGATATTTCAATAATATACTTTATCTCGTTCGCACCTCTCGGTCCTGCGCTGAAATTTCTTGCGACACAAGATATCCAGCTCGGATCTGGAATACGCTCCACACGTCTTAAGTAGATAATGACTAAATTAATGCTTTTATGTTTTTTGGCAATACATAAACAATATTAAGCGTTGAATCCGCCSAAGTTGAACGTTTCGCCCCCTTGATTCTCAACCGATAAGGAAAGTTAGTCGGCATTGATATCAAAACATTCGTGCAGATGGCAAACGTATGTGGATTATTGGCGTGGCAGAAATTCGCAATATTACTTGTGGGCACATGAAATATACATCATTTGAAGGAGGACACTGGAAATTCTGAATCAGATAGCCTTAACTTTCTTAAAGAAATTTATAACTGTTACTTACATAAGTTAAAATATCTATGAAAGTATTCAAATTTTCAATGGAAATAATACGTTGTGAAATTMAGCATGCAGGTTTGCTTATTGCTAAAAATGGATGACTAAATTCTTAGGTCATATATATGAACACACGTCTAAGCTTTGTTTTCCAAATTCAATGTTAAATTCTAAAAATTAAGATGTATATGTACATACATATCTTCTAACTTACTTATACTTCCAACAGCTACTTTGCCAGAAAATAATTTTTTCTATGCTCTAAGAAATTTTGTATTAGATGCCATCTGTGCAAATTGAAACAAAATTAAGAATATATTTTCCAGTGCTTATTAATAAAATATTGTTTGGCGATTTAACTTTACCTCGCCATCAGAGGTATTTACCTTGGCAAAGTTTATTCCTCATTTTTGTACATCATTAATTTGTTGTTGTTTGTGTACATTTACATATTTAATAAGCTGAACGGGTAGCGTCGCCATGGCAATTTGTAGATGCATTCCAATATCATGTTTATCTGTACTTATGGCAGTATACCAACGCTCCTATGCTTATACTTATGTATATGTATGTATATAAATAAACCGATTTTTTAATCAACCCAACCACGCCCGAAAATGTAGATACCGAGAATATATTTACAAAGGTATGCATCTTCCTCCGTTTTGAATAATGTATTTGCGTGCTAATTAATTAAGTTGAAAAGGCATTTGGATGCTCTTAGTTTCATTATGCACGGCAATATGTACTTGATTTTTCAATATATCAAATGCAAATTTGTGCCTGAAGATATTTTTTATAATTGAAATGAGTAATGTAAACCCGTTTTGTTTGTTTATTACGAGTCATATATTAATAATTGTATTTATAAAAGTATATGATAGTTGCTGTATTGGGATTATGAATTATTTGATATACAATGACAGCAAACCTCCAATGAAGAGCATTGAAATTATTATTAGATTTATTTACGGCAACCTTCGGCAATTCTGACTTGGCCTTCTGGAATTAAATCACGATTGCTCTCCAGAAATATTTTGAAGTTTGTTATAAATATTTTGCTTTCCAAAAAAATGTTAAGGAAAATAATTTGATAACTGAGAACTTACACAAAAATTGGACTGGTTATCGTAGCAAAAAGAATTACATATACAATTGTATGGATGAATGTCATACCCTTGACCCTTTAAGTATATATAGTATATAAGTAATCAGCATCTGTCTGAAAATACGCGAAGAAATCTCACAGTTTTCGAGACATTGGTCTGAAATTTTGTACAAGTGTTTCCATGGAAAACTTTTTTATTTGGTGAGGTATCTTGAAGAAGTTTGGCACGGCATTGCGATAACCTCCAGAGATTTTGTTACGATCGGTCCAAAGACCATAGCACGTATGTAGCTGTCATACAACTGATCGATCAAACTCAATTCCTTGTATGAAAACTATTTTATTCGTCGAAGTATTTTCATGGAATTTCGCACTGATCCAAGGCATTGTTAGCGATCAAAATTGGAATAATGTATTTTAATACTCTTGTATGCCATAAAAAATACGTTTTTTTGTTTTTATTTTCAATAAAAGAATTGACTAATATTTTTTAACAGCCCTCAAAATATCTAATATTTATACAGCTTTACTAATATCAGCTTCAATGTACGTACACAAAATTAAGCCCCAATCCACATCAAATCGAATAAGGGAAACAATGCTGATYTATTGCTAATTTTTCATGCCGTAGATACCCAAACTGGTTTACATAAAGCAGCGCAAGTAATTTGTTCGCAGCGCACACGATTAGTTATGTAAGTCCAGGGTAACTAAATATCAAAGATACAATCATGCTTAATTCAGTTAATATTTCAGCTATTATACGTGTTATTATTGCTAAATACCGGGGTTTCAACTGAGCCGGCAGGGATTTCAACTAAATCCGCATGATACACCATTGGATTAATGTCAATGGCAGATCAGCGCTTGTTTACCGCTAAATTTACGCCTCACCTCATAATGAACACACGGAAACGAAACACATCCACTATTTACGCCTTTAAATGTGTTTATTAACACAGGCGCTCAAATAAGGGATATGCCTATAAAATACTAAACATACACACACATACAGGCACACACGAAGGTCTTTATATAAATGTAAATAGACTTTCCCGCGCAATCGAGGGTATATATGTACACATTATCATACATATACAGTGATATAAATACATATATATATGTATGTGAGCATTAAGGTCGAGCCTGCTGCAGATTACGTTTATCCGTTGATCCATGCACATTATACACACAATTATTTTTTTAACAATGCATTGCAGGATAGGTTGCATGTTTGCATATACACTCACATCTTAAATCCAGCTAATATTTTTGTTACACCAACATCGAATCAGAAATTCTATCGGAACAGCAAATATGTGAATTGAAAATGGTGGCAGCATATGCATATACATATGTACAATGCTATATATTGGGTAGTCGAAAATATAATATAATAATAATTTATAATAATAAATAATTAAACAAAATTGTCCCATTTTGGTCAACCACGTTTTGCCATTTTTCCGCTAGAGACTTTAATCCATCAGTGTAAATCGAATTTTCAAAATTTCCAGTTTTCTTGGGTGACTTGCGWGGCATTCTTCTTCATTTTTTATACAAAAATTTCAAAATATAGCGATTTTCTTTATTATTTTCCCTAATCTTTCAAAAGCTGTTCCAACACTATATGGTATGACACAATGTGATTGGTAGCACTGTCTATATACGACTCTATTATCTATTAACAAAATACGAAAAGACTTTTTCGACTACCCAATATGTATAATATTTACTTTGGCATAAAAGCATATTTTTAATCCAAAATTTAGACGGTAGAGCCYGTTAATTATTAGCAAATGAATTTTCGAAATAGTTTTCTTTGTACTCTCCTATTAATACCCACCAAAATGAAGACAAAACCAGTAAGGAAGGGCTAAGTTCGGGTGTCACCGAACATTTTATACTCTGGCATGATAAAGTGATAATCGAGATTTCAGGCGTGGTTGTGAACCGATTTCATCCATATTTGGTACATGTCATCAGGGTGTTAAGAA
>NW_017534508.1:1032661-1064945 GCF_001853355.1 Bactrocera latifrons | reverse complement strand
ACAAAACTATAATACTCTCTTTAGCAACTTTGTTGCGAGAGTATAAAAACTAGAGGCGAAAAGTACAATTATTAATGCTATTAATTTAAATACAACCATATGCATAAGGAAGCTCAAGAAAAATGGCAMTAACAGTGATCTTCATACGTATCATGATTTTTACATAAAAAGTAGAAACAACTTTTTTGAATCATTTTCTAACACACATTATGTACAAACGAATATACATATATAATACATATGTATATAGGTTTTATTAAAATTTAAGACTTCAAGGACAGAAAATTTTATATGGTTTTTAGATTCTTTGCTGCTCCACTATCAAACATAAAATCCATTGAATATCCTTTATCTACCACATAAATGAACTATTTCTGTTCGCACAAACTGGACTTAAGATGCGTCTTAACTACAAACTTACATATGTACATTGTATACTATATGATCTGTCATGTATTTGTACGAGTGTAGGTCCGGTCCATTGGTCAACCCTTGCGCTTTTGACATATTCTTAACAAATCAATATCGCATTCTCTTTAGATTAAACTTTTCTCATTTGGTCTGTAAATATGGCGGCGTCGAAAGAAAACAAGAAAAAATACTTAATTTCCTTCAGTGCCGCTTTCTATTTAGTAGCTGAGTGCAGTCTTTCATGCACCAAAGGCATGGTTACGAACAAAAAAKCAAGTTTCTATGCAGATTCTTATTACTGGAATTGAATCAAATCAAATTGAAGCGAATTGAGTTGCGCACCGCAAATCGTCTAGTAGAAAAACCTTTTATTCCGCTATTTACTTAGCGCTGGCAATCGAACGGCAATCAGAGCGACTCGCCAAATCATTGCCAATTCGTGGAAGAAACTAAAAAACCTTTGCTAAATAAACAAAACATTGAAAACATACCCTCTTCGACTCCACGAACACTTATGCACACAACTTCACACACTCTGCATCCATTACGGTATAACGGTGCTCCCGTTGAGCCACAAAGGTAACGAAAAATCCATTTACAAACACCCAAGTTAATTTCATTTTTATTTAAAATTCAATCTAACAACTAAAACAAAAAGTTCCACCGGTGTAATGCAGCGCTTTCGCTACTTTCGTTTYGTTCCGTTGCTTCCGACAAAAAACGAAAAATGTGCTTAAACCCCACTAAATAAAAAGTACTGAAAAATCGCCTTTGGTACTAAAACAAAAGCCGAAGGAAAAAATAAAACAATCGGAACGAACTTGAAGTAAAAAGTGATCAACAAAACACACTCGAGCACATAAAATCTGGAAAACTTTTAAGCTTCTCGTAGTATTTTCCCAATGACGAATCCATTCCCCCACAAGATTGCCATAGTCCGCATTACACACATACTTTACAAACGTAACAGTTTATTTCCACAATATACTCTTTTAATACAGGCGCAGATACACACACGTGTACATATGTGGGATAGATGGCCCAAAGCATACGCACACATGCATCCACACTCAGCCACACAGTCGCATAATTATGGGTTAAGGGAATTACGAAAAGGTCAATACACGCACACAACCAAAGTCAAGCATGTAGTTGCTTTAAAGGATGCAGAAGAAGCAGAAAGGGTAAATAACTCTTCCCATTACGGCAAATCACTTTTTATTAACTACAAATATGATTCGATTTCCATGAGTTTATTTCCGTTATCGTCCTTTTTTGTTTGCGCTTAACAGGAATTGCTTTCCATACCTCAGGCACTCTTGGCACTCCAATCAGCTTCAGTGGRAACCAAAGCTGTAACTTCGACACACACACATTTGTCTTTCTTGTTACTTACACACATACACATATATACTATATATCATATAATATAGTATATATGTGTATGTGAATTGTCCGCAGAAAAGCAAATATGCTGGCGACATGCAGTCAAACTGAAAATTCTATTAGCGACTTTAGTCGTCGTCGGTACACTCGATGAATTATTGAGCAATTTCTGGCAGTCAGTTTCAGATTTACTACAAGTGCGGCCACATTGCACTKCGGAACAACGACACACTGGCAGAAGAAGGTGACGAGTACGAAAACTAGTGGTGCTTTCTTACTTTATCATGGTATCAATCACTATGATACCAAGCAAATTCCAAAAAACACCACTTAAATTATTTAGATTGAAATAGAATATATCGATAATCCTTTGATGTTTCTTGAATACTCAATTAACCGAGCGATGTGCTTCCTATTTCAAACGTAATATTTTGGAAATAGGTATATGTATATWGGGTTACTTACTAAGTACATTCATTTGATGACGACAGCTGATCGATCGTATGGAATTTTTTCGATCAACTGATGATGCAACATGAAATGCCTAGAATTAACTTCGAGCAGGGCATAGGGGTTCCTCATGTTCTTACAGAAGGAAATTTGGTTCGTCGCATTAACGCCTGTGATTTATGTGTTTCGAGGAAGTTATCCAGTTTTTGAGGGTATTGTTACTAGTCTAAACAGGATCAAAAAAAAATTATATTATCTGTTCAGTGGAATTTGAAAGGAATCGTTTATTTTGTATTGTAATCAGTTAGAGAAATTTAGTGATGCACTCAAACAAAAGAGGCCGGAATTGAGCACCAGAAAAGATGCAATCTTTCAAAAGGATAATGCGAAACCTCTTTGATGACTCGCCAGGTGCTTTTGCACCTTGAATGGAAGGTACTACCGCACCCACCATATACATACATACCATATTCATACTTTATAACTTCAGACTATTACTTGTTCCGTTCTCTGCAAACGTTTTTGGAAGAACTTTTAGCTCAAATCAGGACGTCAAAAAGCAATTGGAACAGTTTTTTTCCGCAAGGATCAACAACTTTATGAGCGTAATATCAACCTTTTTCTCGAAAGTTCGCAAAAGATATTGGATCAAAATGAAGATTGTATAATTTCATCAAACTTTAAAAAATCAAGCACTAAAAAAACGAAATTATTTAGTGAACCGCCCAATAAGTAATCTTACAAGGACATTATTCAACCAATCGTTACAATTTTAAAAACTTTCAAAATAGGCTCGATACAGCGCTGCCAGCGCGATTTCCAAGCATTGAAGGCGTCACGGAAGACATTCACCAAAATAGTCTAGCCTTTCATCTGCGGAAACGTTGGGATGCCGCCCTTGGTTAGGTAGCTGTTCACAAGAAAGGTGGTATAAGCCGGGGCGTGGTCGTGATGCAACTTCTAATGTTCAAGTGTTCCGTCACAACGACATGAGCCACAGATTTTGATAAATTTAACATCTGGGCAATTAAACGAATACTTAGTCGACGGTCTAAGTTCAAAAATTAGGGCTCACGAGTCACATTGTCGTTGTTTGTCGAAGTAGCAGGTCTCCTAGCACGGTCTTCATCAGCGACCTCTTCTGAGCCCTTGAAAAGGGCTGGTGCCACCGRAACACATCACTTCTTGCTTCTATGCCATAAGAATATACGAGTTAAAGAGATGCACGGGCTAACCTCTATTCTGGCTTGGTCAATATTCGCAATTCGTTAATTCATATTTATGTTCATATTTTATCTGCCACCAAATTGTTACACATACATATGTAAGAATGTAATAAGCAATCAAAAGCAGTGATTGGACATAAGTACATCTCTTAGTACGTCATCTAAAACAACAAATAGGAAAAAAGGACAAAGGAAAACACCTTTTCATTCTCCAACTGTAATTCAGCAGCGATCGACCTAAACGCATTAATTTTTTTGAGAATTCTACAATGGTAGCATTGTTTTGGTTGTAAATCAAATATTTGTTTATTTTAACTCTTTACACACAACTATGCTAGCGCCAAAGAATAACAAACGATTAGGAGGACAATGCTTGCAACCGGAATATGGGAACACTTTCTTATTTGAAGCCTGCCAAATTTCCCCTTGGGGGTGTGTTTATTTTTCAAGGCCCAGCAGCTATCAAAACGATCAACGAGTAAACACCACGTTTTCTGTAATGGATTTTTGAATAGAGACATTGTGAATGCTAACRTGCAAAAAGTTCCCAAACAAAAGTTTGAAACACAACAAACAGCAAAAGTATTGACTAAATAGTAATGTGTACCAGAATGGAAATGCAAGAGCAAACTAATTCAAGATCAAACTAATCGCCTGACATAACTTACAGAGAAATAATTTTCTAAACTTTCCCATAACCGTGTTGTTAAACTAGGTGGATACATATGGACATATTTACAGTAATTTCTAAGTGTTTTGGGCATGCCAGTTCCCCATATACAAACAATAAATGCCAAATTTATACAAAACCGAACTCACGCCACCGAAACAAACTGAAGTGGAAAAGTGCAATTACTCAAATCCCATGTTATCCCACATGTTTGCACTACCTTGTGCCAGCTGATAATGATCTGCGCAGCTACTGGTCATTTTTGTGTTTGCGGCATAGCCCAATACCCAAACAAATGGAAGTGAGTAAATAGAACGAGAGAAAAATTTTACGCTTGATCTACATTGGTCGACAACGTTTTCAATTGACCGTTAAAAAATGCCGTATTCTTGTGTATTGTTTTCGACTTGCACGTCTCTTTCACTGCTGCGTGTTCGAACATTTTCTCTCTAACGGGATCGCATGCCGCGCCGGTGCCACTTTGTAAAACATGGATGAACCRGGATAAGCTGGTGTAGCAAAATATTGCTGTCCTTTGTTTACCGATATTTTTTGYTCCTTTCAGGCGTTCCTCGTCAATAAAGCATAAAGGGCAAATAAGAATAAAACGGTAAATTAAAAAACTGCGTTGATGCGCATTTGATCGTTTGAGCCAAGGATTTTCGCAAGCAAGAATTTTGTAATTTCCTGTTTTGGATTCATAAGTAATTTCAGAATGCAATAATTCTTACACACATACACATATACATGTACGTATATACATACTTATGGAGTGCCATGTACTGTATAATGCCGCATCAGTTTTCGGGCAAGATTAAAATATAAAAGTATCAACGTAGGATTTAACTATAAAATTATTAATCACGCACCATCAATTTACAATCTGAACGCTTTGTTCTGGAAGACTGTTACATCCTTTTGTTCAGACTTCCGCAAATATGTGTGTCCAAGCACGGTACATCTTTATGCAAGCCAGTGTTTACGAGACCAAGTATGCAGAATATTGTTCCAGCTGTCCTCGCCATTTAAATTCACTGAATTTCCCTCAACCTCGCAGCGTTCGCATTTATACTTTTATTTCTTTTTAACTATGTATGTACTTGTACCACAATTAAAATCCGAAAATTGATTTCAGCTTCGCTCATATCTGATTTCATGCCATGAAAAGGCGCGTTAGAGAATATCCTTTACGCCAAACAAAGCGTAGTAATGACGGCTGGCTGTTCTTATGGGGGGTGTGAAATGCTTTCCAATTAACACTTCAGCGCTGCACTTGAATGCGTCAACCACTCACGATCTTGTTATTCTGTCAGTTGCAAGCGCTTGGCGTTGAAATCATTAAGCTATGATGTGATAAGTGTGTATTTATATGTACGAGTATGTATGTAAAACCATCACAAACACCATGAGCCATAGCTAGCGGAGCGCTCAGTTGAAGATATTCATCGGCAAAGCGATAATTGGTAGGGTGATTTGGCGCTTACCCCACCGCCAATAGAAAATAGCCAAACCCTTTTTGACTTTTTAAACTTTATCATAGTTGAARTCTTAGCAGAATGGGTCTCTGCATCAAGGTGCCATTTTTTAATTGTACCAAACAGCAGTTATCTTCGAAAGTATAGTCTGTAGAGATTGAAGAACATGCTGTCTAAACTGTATGACACACAATATCGTCCGAATCAAGACAACATAACCCGCATCATTGCTCCCACTCTGAACGATTCTCAATACAAACCACGGCAAAGACACATTTTAACTATCGGCTAGAGATGTCTTATTATAATTCCATATTCTCCCCAAATGTTAGATTACGCCTGGTAATACAGTGAAGAAACATATCTCTCTCAGTATTAGTGTTCAATCACGTTTACTACTTAACTTATTTGATCAGAATTATTATAATACTTATTTTTGCCAGATTCCAATGATGTTCTGGTGCAGTTCCTTTGCAGTGTTGTCGTCCATAGTTTGAGAARTGCAGTCGTATCTAATGTAGCAAACTGAAATTCAAGATTTTTAAATTGTCTTTGCTGAGATATGGCCGCCCTACTTATCTWCGCACGCAGCGCATATTGATTGTTTGAAAATCAATTTGTTACTTAATTAAAATCCTTTTAAARGTAATGAGATCCTCCTGTTACTTTCGCACACAAAAACCCTTTCATATACRTACATATATACACACAGATCTCTGCTCAGCAATTGCTTTAGTTAGAGTATTAGCCGGGATGGATTTAAATTAATCCACATATTCTAATCTGTGGCTAGGCTAACATGTCAGTTATGATCCTTTTAGACTCGACGCGCTCATTTACCTGTKGTTAGGATWTTTACAGTTACMATTTTGGTATAGATATTAKCATACGGTCAGTGTATCGGATATGATCTTGTAAGGAAGAAATGCTAATATGCATTTATGTATACATGTACATGTGTATGTATGTGTGTATAGCATGCAGTTTGCTATGTGTGCGCGCTTGAGCATTAGTATTTGGAGCGAGCTTAATGTTTGCAAAGACATTTTATGAACGCTCAGCATGACGTATTTGTTTGGAGATCAATTTATTAACTAATTGAAATCCTACTTTACAATAATGGTAAACGCCCACTTTTCAACACAACGCCGAACCGTTCCGAAATGGAGAGATCAATCTTTGAAGGTTGAGGTTTGCAATGTTTGGCGGACAAAGCATCACTAAGGTTTAATTACGTACTTTACTATGTGCTGGGTACTTCAGCTTGCAGCTGCCTCACGTGRTCACACACATACACACATTCATATGTACAAGTTAAAGTGAACTATTTTTAAACTGCATTACAACTAGTATGGGTCGCAAGCCCTACTAGGCAGCTAACTACATATATTTTTATCGCAAAAGAAACAGATACCGAATAGGCAATACTCGTATAACGGACCGACCACTGGCATACTAGTTCAGGGTCAACAAAAAAATTTAAAACAAGCAAGGAAAGGCTAAGATCGGGTGTAACCGAAYATTGCAAGAATCAAAGTCCGAGAAATTCCTTCAGGAAAATATGAGAGTTTGGGGCTGTATTAAGCTGTTTTTCCAGTAACACATACTATTAACACGCCACCTTCTAAAAAAATATTCCCTAGGTTTCATTAAGTTACCCCACATACAATCACCCATCATATGGAGTAAGGTCAGCCAGTTGTTGAWAATCCTGATATTACGTATATGGGGGCTAGTTTAAGTTTTCGCCCAATTTTATATATTTTACGCCCAGAGATATACTGTTATGAGTAAAACACAATATCTCTTATTCTCATTGTGGGGACTCACATCGGAAGTTCAAAAATCTTTATATTAGCTATATGGGGGCTCGAGGAAGTATTGACCTGATTCAACCCATTTTRGATACAYTGAGATATTTCCTTCAAAAGTCAATTATAGATACTTAAGTCCACATTTCCGGTATTTGGGTTGTAATCCGATTTTGCTTATGKGAGATGCTGTGCCGGCTGCCATTAAGCTCTCTCTCCTCTCCGGTGTAAAATTATTTATGTCTGTCATATTTAATTATTTAGATGTTTATAATACTTTTAGTAACTTTTAACAGTACCGTTAGTGGACGGAGTTCTCTTCCGATTTTAACAATTTTTACAGAGTCGGTAGAGGTGCTTAAGGTATACTGGTATTTTATATATACATTAAACCTATTAAAGGGCGGAGCCACTCACAGTTTTTCAAAATTTTTAGCCCTAACAGCTACGATCCACCGTCCTAAATTAAAACTCCTCTATATCTTATTTAAGTGCTTAATTATGGCAYTGTTTTATGAAGACATCTTCGTTTTTACATATGTTGCAGCTTGCGCGGACGGAAGGACAGACAGACAGTCACCCGGATTTCAACTTATCTCGTCCTCCTGATTATTTATGGTTAGGTGATACATACAACCGTTAGGTTAACAAAACCATTATACTCTGTGGCAACATGTTGCTAGTTTAAGTTTAATCAGAAATACTTGCTTGGCCGCATATAAAATGGACGCCAGTTGTGAGTGTTGGTTCCGGAAGGTGTAAAATTCGCTTGCTAAATGTGAACTTTGTCAAATTGTGCTGTCAAGTAAAATACTTACTGTATGTATGTGTGGATGTATACGTGAACGAAAGGAAATCCTAACCTGCAGTTATTTTTCCTAAACAATATTACATTTTCTAAAGTGTGGAATAAAATGTAGCAGCTAACCCAAGATAATACGCCCTTCGAATTCTTCGCGACGCGACAATTCCTTCAACTTTGCTCTTATTCGCCGCCCCCAGAAGGAAGAAAAGTGGCTAAGCTGTGCAGGACACTTTGGGCAGACAACCAAACATACTTACCTCACGCATTTACATATGTATGTACAATAGGAACATTCGTAATCATATAGAGATGTACATACAATGTATACATACATACATACATACATAGCATCACGTGTGTAAATTCCGGTCGATTGAGTTGTAATATGAATACATCGAATCCCGTTCTTCTACTGGCATACAGAGGTCAGGATTTTGAAATTCTAATTCTCGTGCATGTCATTGTTCTCTGAAAAGTTTTTTCGTAAAATTTTTTGGAATTTTGAGATTTACAGAAAAGCGTACATACATAGGTTCCATCTGATTTCAAAAAAATCGTATTTAAATTTTTGAAAACATTTCGGGATTGCTAAAGTTGATCATTTTCCGCTGCATTAGCGGTATTTCACGCTTACAGTTGTCACGGATGGAACGTGATGCTTTTGTGGCACTATTTGAAACGCTGGAAACCTTGTGCATGATTAAATTTTTCTCTCTTACAAACATACATATACCGATGATCTCTTTTGAGCGCGATAGCAGTGTTTTTGTTGTTCGTCGACGCGGAAAGCCAAAGCCGGTCAGCGAAAACAAACTGAGCTGAGTTGAACGCCTAAGGACCATGTGTGAAATTAAATTGGCATTGCCGCTGTCGCAGCGCTCTCTGTTGCKTAGCAGTGAACCATTGGCATATGAATATTTCCTTTTAGCCAAATTGTTGTGCGTAACAAGTGAGTAGATAACATATTTAATCAATTGAGTGGAGCTGCCCAATCTAACAGATTTATTTAAAGCTGCTCCATTTCCAACTGTGCAACAAAATTAAATTGATAGGCAGCGAGAGGAAAGGAGGGATCAATTTTTCATATATTCATTGATGATCTGCATATATAAAATATAATTGTTATTATGTTATCTATTATCCCCTCTCTTCTCTCACAAAACTCACATGACTTAGAATACATATGTATGTAGCACTCTTATAAATTCAAGGATCATGCTATGCGCGTATGAAGCGATGTGCTTTTTGCTAGGAGATGTAAATTCCACAGCTTTGTGTAGAGGATCAACTTGATTCTAACTCGGTTAAGCACTAAGAGGCAAACACTTTTTAAAATAGAAATCATTCGTAAGCCTCCGTACGAAATTTGCATTGTTCAACGACATCCTATACTCCTTTAGCAGTGACCATTTCGTTCAAAAAGCAACTCGATTTGGGCAATTTTCTTCCATATTCTCAAATTCTTCATATTTGTATATTAAATACAAAAAAATACAAATAAATGAACAAATTATAAATATTATTTGAAACCATTGTATGAACAAGGCCATAAAGGACATTGATCGGAGTTCGGCTAGCCTCCAGCGTTACCACCCCTATTACAAACCAGGAGCTGCCGCAATAAAAGCTTTCATGTATAAACAGACTATTACATTGTAWATTGAAACCGACTGAAGTAAAGTAAGTAAGATATCTTAATACCACTAAAAAAATAATGTACTTATTAACTAAATAAAAGATGGTTTATTCAAATATCTGAAAACAATTCAAATTTGGTATAAATTCTTTCATTTTTTGTGAATTTATACTAACACTATAACTATGGAATGCAGTGTAAATAGTATGTCATCTAKTACAATTCTGTTTAGAACTGCATTATCCACCTAAGCCACTGACAGTTGTTGACGCTCTTTCAATTCTTTCTTTAACGTCAACTTGCGAATTCTGTTTGCGTCGCACTGCTAGATTAATAATTCTTCAAATTATATTGTTAAAAAACATCAAGTGATAGAAAATGTCGCATATGGTGAAAATGGAAAATGGTCAAAGTCAAACTATTCAAGAGATGTTAGGGTGCATTGAACGGTAAGCCCAATTATTACATTCATGCAGGTGGATATCAAAACATAACCTTAAACGCTGATTCTGCTCTTCAATATCATTACAGGTACAACCCGGATCATCTTAAAACGCTGGAAGCTTATGTCGAAGATCAAGCTAAAAATAATACCTACGATTTGGAGGCAAATCTGGCAGTGCTCAAACTTTATCAGTTCAACCCACATATGCTTAACTTCGACATCACATATACAATACTGCTGAAGTGTTTGACAAACCTGCCGCATACAGATTTTGTTATGGCAAAATGTTTATTATTGCCACAACAAATGAAGGACGGCACYGTGCAGACCATAATTGATTTGGCCGATATATTAGAGCGCACAGATTTTACATTGTTTTGGCAGCGTGCTGAAGTAAACCGATCCATGTTTCGTCATATTTCTGGTTTCCATGATTCCATACGTAAGTTCGTATGTCACGTTGTTGGAATAACTTTCCAAACTATCAGGAAGGATTTGCTAAAGGAACTCTTAGGAGGAATTGAAGGTGATGACTGCTGCTGCTTTTTTATAACGTCTATAAAAGAAATATAATTTATATTGCAGATTCAACACTTGATCAGTGGATTAAAAAATATGGTTGGAAACATCAAGGAAATTTAATTGTCATCGCTGTTCAAGATGATAAAATTAAGACGAAAAACATAACTGAAAAGATTGAGTTTGATAACTTGGGTGGTYTAATGGCTCAATGCTTGTAATTACATAAATTTAATTTTCTTTCTATAAATTTATGTATATGTACTTCATGAGAATATAAAGTAAAATTTGTAAGAAAGTGATTTCATGGAGTATTTCTTTTGTTACGAATCGCACACCCATTGAAAGCAAAATCGGTTCTTAAATCCATAATTCTCTTTTAGTTGTGTTGGAAGTGTCATAGAAGTAATCATTTAAATTCTATATGAAATTATAATAAAAATACACGAATATTTTCAGTTTATTTTATATATATTAAACGAAAAGCTAAATTAATTACAAATATTAGAACATGCCGTGTAAAATTAGATTATATTTATATACTACGGCTTATAAACCCGTTGCATCTAAATTTARTATACATACTTATTAAATAAACTATAATATACACTTATCTAGCTTTCCACACATACATTATGTTTAACTTTAATGTATAGAAAAAAAAACTCCCTGATTCATCCAAACACAAATGCATGGTTAGCAACCAAACGTGAGCAGCGAAGTCATTTAATGCAAAATTCTTTTTGCAATTGAAATAAATAACTTCAGCAAAAACAATAAACGAACTGTCATGTTAAGATTGTTTCTTGAACTTTTTAAGAATAGGAAATATCTTGTCGAACGCTTCATAGATTTCCTGGCGTACTTTTGCACCAGTCAGCACCACTTTACCGGACACAAAAATTAGCAGCACTATGCGAGGTCGAACCATTCGATAAATTAGTCCAGGGAATAGCTCAGGTTCATAAGAACTGAAATTGCAATGAGTAAGTACTAGACCTTCCAAGCGAATAGGAAACTTCACATCACAGGAACCGACCATGTTTTGGATTTTGAAATCACGAAATTTGGCCTGCAGAAGTAAAAGTATTTTTTTTTAATTTCCATTTACACATGCATACCATTATCCTCATTATATTACCTGAAATCCCAATTTTTGAATGATACGTGCGTATTTTCTTGCCGCCAATCTAGAGTCATCCTCACTCTTTGCTCCGGTACATACCATTTTACCCGAGGAGAAAATTAATGCTGTAGTACGAGGCTCTCGAATTCGCATAATCACGGCYGCAAAACGCTTGGGATTGTACTCTGCATTACGTGCGTGAAGAGCTATTTTTTTCAAATCCAATTTACAACACAAATTTACTGTTGAAACTATGTTCCTAAAATTTGTAGAAAATTAATAACATATAAATAGATAAATATTTATCATTASGATTATGTATACTTACTGTAGTTGTGGAACAATTCCGGGGTCAGCGGAACCGGGTGTCATTGGTGTCATAGGAGTGGCAGGACCCATTGTCTGATGTATATTGCTTAGATTTTCGGCGCGTTCACTCATCGGTACCATCGGTGACATCAAACTTTGCTGAAGAACATAATAATAGAATTATCGCCCCGATATCTACATAACATATTACTTACTGGTGTTTGTGGTTGCATTAGACTTTGTGGCGCTCCTCCGTTTGTCATTAAGGAACTGGAACTCTGAAACGATTGCATTTGTTTATGCGCCGTCGGCATAGTGGGATGCGAATTGCCAATCATATTAGCATTATTTGTTGTTGCTGGTGAGTTTCCACTGTTCATTAACGACGGCATTCCCATGTGATTTAAGTCATGATTATCCGCGGCAGGGTGATAAACAGGATTAGGCACAATCTGTTGATCTGCATCCATTTGATGAAGAGGTGTTGCGGAAATGCTGGGAATGGAAAACCCAGGACTCAACATTTGATCCATATTTTATTTACTATATTCTACTCAAAGTTATTTAAATACAAATTTATTCACAGTCACAGAACAACTTTACAAAAGTAGGATCCAAACACTTAAATTCCGCTATAATAAAGTAGCGAAGTGTCAATAATTCTTCTAGCATTTTCAGCAATAGGGTGATTCAAATTCAATGAAAAATATTTTTTATATAATAAGCATTCACAACCGAAAGTTGTAATACTATGTTCTGACATTTAAGTCACGGCAGGCTACACAATTTGTATATATTTTTAATTTTTTATATAATTAAATATTTTCATGTCAATTCCATTTATTTATTCTGATAGTTTGACGTAAAACCAAAAATCGTCAATTTAGCAYCACCGTAAGCTCGTGAGGAACGGATCAATACTACTGGCAAGTAATTGTGATCTGCTTAACTCTACAGAAGAAGACGCTAAAATGAAAATACAATAAAAAAAATATAAACGTCAATTGAATTTTTACATTGGTTGTGAGCGAAAAACGAAAATAATTGGATAAGTTATTTATAAATCAGTTGTAAAGTGATATATTTAAACAGCAACAAAGAAAGAAAACATGGGGTCCGAAGACACGGAGATAAGTTCTGGAGATAAAATCCAAAAAGGTTTTCAAATAAATTATATGATTCTTCGTGACGCGGATTCTGGTAAGGTAATATGGCAAGAAAACAAGGACTTCTCTTCACCAGATGTAGAACATGAAGCGCGTGTACCTATAAAAATATTAGATTTAAGAGCCGTGTCTCGTGAAATCAATTTCAGCACTATTGAACCAATGGAAAATTTTCGTCTGGATCAAAAGGTGCTATTTAAAGGACGCATAATGGAAGAATGGTTTTTCGAAATGGGTTGGGTAGGTGCAAACACTACAAATACTTGGCAATCGACAATCGAAGCTGCACCTGAGTCCCAGATGATGCCAGCAAAAGTCTTAAATGGTAATGTCACAATTCAAACAAGTTTCTATGACAACGACACACTTATCACCAAATCAATTGTGCGCCTATACTACATTTAAACAAACAAACAACAATTCACACTCAATCTGCCCACAACTTTGCATTCTTTTCGTATTTCCATAAGACGGGATTTCGAAATAAATACTTGCGGTGACGCATTTAGGCAACTTTGGGACAAGGCTGTTTAACTTTAGTACATATATCGATTAATTAATTTTGAAATTATTCCAAGAAATTTTGGAAATTGTTGTAAATTGTATCAAGCTGATCTATTTAAGAGCCTGCGCATTTGTGTATTGCAATTGTTATTAATTTATAAGTAGATATAAAAAAAAGTGAGGTGTAATAAAAACGTACATTTAATATGTAACTGAAATACTAAACAAAGTGAGTCTTTAATATGTACAATACTTCATATTATATCCATTTCATTCATACGACTTTAATCAAATTGGGTATGCAAAACTAAGTTCTCTAGCTTCAAGTTTATTAACAAATTGAATTTTTGATATGTACGTAGGCTATGCATTCTACAAATTACCTCTCCAACTATTTATTGCCTATTATTATTTAATTTATCTTTAACTTTGTAAATAACAAATTAATAAAAATAAAAATAAGAAAATCGCTTATAAATAAAAAACACGTTTTTTTACTTATGCAATATTTAATCATGTAGGCGGGACCAATTCTTCCTACTTCAGATTGTTTAAAATGTCATTAAGAGGAAAAATATTAAGCTGCTTACGAGGTAAAAGATGCCGATTTACTATGACGAGATATGGCTTTCTTTCATAAGGTTCATTGTGAACATTTTAAAGAGTAAGGTGCAAGAAGAAGAGTAGTGTTAATAAATTGTAAATATAAATAATACYCGAAATGATTATTTATGGAGTGTATATAGTAAGTAAATCCGGTGGTCTAATCTATAATTTGGATAGCAATGTGCCGAGAATAGAACAAGAACGTTCGTTTACGTATCCAATTGATTTAATGCTGGATTATGATCCGAAAAAAATATCAGTAGTATTTAATAGGAAGGATGGAATCAATGGTTTGTGCAATATTATGTTTATATTAATTAAATGTATTATTTAATATTTTGTTCATAGTTGGACATGTTTTAACAGCTGTAAACGGTATGGCCGTGAACGGCAATACGCTTGAAGATGGACGTGACGTGGAAACTATGCTGGAAAACTCCGAAAATTATCCAGTGAATTTAAAGTTTTGTAGACCTAAATTGACAACCAATGAAAAGATTGTGCAAGCTAGTACCTTTTACCCACTATACGCATTTGCAAGTCAACTCAGTCCAGAGCCCAAAAGTTCCGGCATCGAAGTATTGGAGGCCGACACATTTACATTGCACTGCTTTCAAACATTAACCGGAGTTAAATTTATTATTATTTCGGAAACAGGCCTTAGTGGTATGGATATGTTACTCCGCAAAATATACGAACTTTATTCAGACTATGTTTTGAAAAATCCATTTTATGCTCTTGAAATGCCCATTCGATGYGAATTGTTTGAAAACAAACTTAAAGTATTACTCGAGATGGTAGAAAAAACTGGCATAAATAATCTAGATAAATAGGTGCTTCTTTCTATAAGTAACAAAAGTATACCGATATGAAAAAATGCAAATTTTTGTGCGGGGTGCGTGATTTATTTTATTATTGCAAAGCTTATCAAATTAAAAAATGCTAGTATGATTTTTTGTTTCTTATTAATATATTGCACAGTCAATAAAATAATCTTAGAAAATAAAACTGTATAAATAAATGAACACACCTACAACATATATATACGTRTATCAATTATGAGTATTAACTTCTCCTAAGCCGTCTTGTCAAGACTGACCCAAACTTTCTTTAATGAGTTGTAAACCATTCAAAAATAACAATAGGTATCTTCAACTTATCTTAATAACATAATAATAATGATAAAAAGATAATCGATTAAAACATATGTGCTTCTATATGTTAGTTAAACATGATGTTTTGTTTATAACTGTAGTGTCTACTTATTGACCAATCCACGAGCTTTGGGATAAGCTGATGCTGGTTTCTTAAGACCCATACGCCCAGTCGGTGGGCGTCTATTTGAGTCAATAGCAGAACCAGGGGATGCTATRCCACGACCTGGTTTAATATTACGTGCTCCGGCAACTGGCACTGACGCTACGACATTGGGAGTTATARTACTGTTATTAACTGAAGCTAAAGCTGCTGAAGCATTGGCACTAGCATTAATTATATTCTCAAGTCGRCTACGTATGGAATTAGTATGCGAATCAACAATGTCGATGTCGTCGCCGGTTTGCATAGCTTGAGCTAATACTGCTTGCAACGAAGCTGATACTTTTGGAGAACGATATTCCTGTGTGGTGCGACAAGGCATTTCTAGTTCATAAGATACGATATTTTCATTTTTAAAACGTAAAGCACCGGATGCATTGGTTTTAGCTTCCATTAATGCATATTCTGAGATGGGACGACGGTGTTGAGGATAAGAAACCGGACGTTTTGTTAAGCTATTTTGATCCCCTACCATTGGGGTGGTTGAGAATTTCCATTCCTCTTGCTCCTCATCGTATTTTGCTTGGGTATAGAGGCGTTGCTTTACTTCTACTGGTACAAAATTATCTATGATTAATAACTGCCGTTTCAATTCTTTCACAAGTTCATTTTGGGCCATTTCCAATTCTCGTAAATCATGATTATGGTCATATTTACAATCATTAAGCTCCTGTTGTAGAGCMAGGTATTTAGCGTAACACTTGGAAAGTTTTCTTTTCTTCAATTCTACCTCTTGCTCCAAGGATGTAACCGTCTCTCGAATTTCCAATGTAGTCTCCTCTTGCAATTCCAGTTGCTGTTGAATTTCGATTTCACGTTTTTTTCTTTCTGCGATTTCAACAAGCTTCTTCTCAAGTTCTAGTTGTCGTTCACTATATGTATCCAACAAATTTTTTCCACCACGCACTAACTGTGATTCGAGTTCTGCCAATTTAGTAGCCAGTTTAGYTGTCTCAACACGCTCGCGTTCTAATTCTTCATTTGACTTTGCTACTTCCGCTTCATTCTCTTTGTCTGATTCGGGCTCTTCATCACTTTCCTCTAGTTCCAATTGTACAACTTCGTTGCTTATCTTTTCTTTCTTTGGTTTACGTTGTCGTTTCTTGATTATCTTTTCAGTGCGCTGTTGCTTCGGTGCAATCAAGCGCTTCAACCTTTCGATTTCCTCCTGATATTCTTTAAGCTTAGCATCTTGTGGATCTTCATTTTTCACTGGTTTGTTTTGAATAGTTTTAGCACGGGATGCATAGCGTAGAGTAGTTAATGTTTCGTTATAATTATATGCCGATGGACCAATATTGGCAATCATAATTGTTTTCGAATTGCCTCCCAAAGAGTCCTGTAACAAGCGTGTGAGCTTCGAATCGCGATAGGGTACATGCGGTGAATTCTCTGCCAGCGCTGATATTACATTCCCAAGAGAAGATAGCGCAAGATTTATTTTGCTTGCCTCCTTTAATCGTTCTGCAGAAGCACCTGTTTTAGACTGACGTTCACTTCCTGCTAAATCAATCAAATTCAGTTTTCCTACTTTTATTGTATTTGTCTCAATATCACACATCTCTATTCTTATCATGAATATAGCATGCGATCGTGAACTGTGCTCATTCATATTTGTAAAGCCCACAGTGCGATTCTTATTACCAATATGCATTACATTCAGCATATCATCAACACTTTTGCAATTTATGGCATGCAAATTTGGTACATAAACACCAGAACCACGCTCTCGCACTTCTAAATGTTTAGAATTCGGCTTTAATAAATCGCGCAACTCTTCCATGTATATTTCCAAATAGCTAACATCGACGAGAAATTGAAAGTTTTCCGTCCGATTAATGTGTAGCCAAATTTGTTCAAATGTTCTAGGAATGATTCCCTTAAGATCTTCATTACCTCTAACACCTTCCATAGTAAATGTTTTTCCTGTTCCAGTTTGTCCGTACGCAAATATACAGCCGTTAAAACCATCTAGAACAGAACTTACAAGAGGAAAGACGACCTCGTTATATAAGTTGATTTGTGTCGCACATGCATCATACGCTGCATCGTAAGTGAACATTTTGGTTTGCTCTTTATTTGCTTCGGTCAAGTTTGTTATTTCTACGACCCCTCGATTAGGATACACTGCCACCACTTCCTCCGAACCCTCCGATTGTTCTTTGTTGCTTATGGGGCGACATCGAACCACTACTTGCACACACTCATTTGGAGYTTGGCTATTGGCAGTGCCAGGACGTCTTGATCGGGCACTCATTCTATGTCACTTTCAAAACGATTTCGAGAATGAGTCAAAAGTAGTCAAAGTTAATGTTACCTAGAGAACGAAAAAACATATTTAAGTCATTCCATATCGCGACTTTTACTCCATATCTTCAAATATAAAGTTTGTTGTAAATTATTATAAAATAATATAAATATTTGTTTTTAATGTTAAAATATATTTTTACCAAACAATTTAATGTCGTTTGTTGTTTTTCTCACAATTATACTTCAGTTAAAATAAATCGATTAATGTTGACGTAATAGTAAAGAAACAAACACAGGGTGACCGATAAAATTTAATGATTTTTACGCAATTTTGTTTCCTTAAGGAAAATTTTTATGTAAAATTAAGAACAGGAATTAGTTTTTCCAAATTATATTCTTAGTTTTTTTCCAATTATTAAATATAGTTRTGAACCAAAGATCAATCTAGCATACTATAAAAGAAATGTTAAATCTATTTAAACATGAACGTTTATAGACCGTCCTGGTAATATAAACCTTAACCGTTTTATAGGAGCAGAGGATCAGATTAAATAGATCCTTGTGAGTCGTAAGCCTTGGCGAGACATCATATGTCGTCTTTAAAACCACAAATGTTATTCGTCGTTATTTTATTATTTATAAAATAAATAAATGTTCTTTTATTCAAAACACTCTGTGGCAATTCATTACCACTGAAAAGTTTTATTATTTATTTTATTTTTTTTTTATTTTTTTGAAAAATATAGTTTTGAATGAAATATGAAATCCGCAAGAGAAATTTTCCAGTTGCTTTCCAGAGCGCAAAGAAAATTGAAACTTAAGTCTCCTAAGTTCCCAATTGTGAGTTTAATGTGAAGTGAAACAACCAACTCAAATGTAYCTCAAAAGTGATTGTTGTGTAAATAAAAACAATTGTGATTCTTGAATCAAATAAGTTGGTTAAAAATGTTTAATATTATGTTATACATTTCACAATTGCAATAATTTATACATTAGGAAATTTATACATTAGGAAATTATTTATACGTATCTCAAAGGAGCAGCACAAGACATCCGAGAATCAAGATTTCAATTAAATGATAAACTGGATTTGTCGATGTAGCAAGAAGAAGGGTGAGAAGAAACAAATTGGCGGCGCCAATTGTTTCGTTGGAGCACTGAAGCAAAGCGGTAGRGGGTGTATAAAGATCGAGCGTTGCTCGCGCTGTGCGGTTCGTTGCTCGGTTTTCGCCTTGGCAGAGCGTCCAATGTACTGCGGATTTTAACGTTCAGTGGTTGTTTGGTTTTGCCCCGGTTGTTTGACGCACGCTGCGCGGCAAGAAAATTGTTGTGGCAGTAGTGAGTTTGTTTTATTTTTACTTTAATATTTTTATTTCGCCACTCTTTTATATATATTTTTCTTTGAATTTTCGTTCGCATATCGCCTRAAGAAAAACAAGTTAGCACGCAATGGCATGGCTATATGTTGGCAGTGCTTGATTCAGTGGGCACAGGTAAAATCTTCACGGAAAAAATAATATCAAAAGCATTAATAAAACAACAAAAAGCAGAGCTAACTACGTGAGTGGTTTCGGTTTGTAGACGGTGAACTTTTATTTTTTTTATTGCTTGGGTTCGTGCTGCTTGGGTGATTCAGCCTCGAGATTAAGACAAGCATAGTCTGCAGTAGCGAAAAGAAACTACGTTCAACATCTCAGCAGCAGGCAAAAAATTTGCCTTCGTGCAACAAAAAAGACGAGTTCGTAGACGGTATCATCAATTGTGGCAAAGGCAAAGCTAGAAAATCGCACGGTTAAATGAAAAATACATATTTATATTGAATATGCCTCTCGCTGTGGTAAATATAATTTCTTCTTAACTGAAAACATGTATGTACATATATAAATATTCCAAAAATAAAATAAATATCAAAAAAAAATTGTATAAACATAATAAGTAATAATATTTTTATTAGATTATTTTTTATTAATATTTATAGGATATTATTTTAAAAATTTAATAATTTATTATAATTTTATTTGTTTTATTTAGTACGTGCAAATATATAAATAAGTAATGGAAATCCTCATGAAACTAAAATGTTCACCATCTGTACCGAACCACGGCAACAGCACCACACACTCTACTCTCAAAGTCGTTGACCATCATCATCAACTAACTCAGCAGCACGCAACATTACCAGCACCCGTAACAACAACCCCACCAACACTCATTCGCTTGCCATCACAAACAAACGTAACTTATGGGTCCCCACCATCATTGCCGACAATCGCTATTCAAACCCTACCCAGTGTACCATCCAAAAGACCATGTTTGAATTATTCAAAGTCTTTGGAGTGCTGCAACATTACCGCTACCCAACAGGGAATTGAAATATTTAGCTTACCATGGGATCAGCAAGGTCGCCGGAACGTTACATACGAAGTTTCAATGCAAAAACCTCCATCTTGTTGCTCAGATATCAACGCCAGCAATTTGTACGAAACACCTGCTTGTTGTAGTACGTACGGCACAGTTTCGACTGCATCTCATTCAACTGGCACGCCGCAACTAGCTCAACTCCCGCCACTACAGCAGGCACCTACAATGCATCCTCCTCCATTGTCGTTCCAAATTGCTTCTTCTGAAGATTTGTCCGAAAATGATTCAATGGCAGATTTAGATACACATTACGAATATAAGGAACCTGAAGAAAACTTTATCTCGATAGAAGATACTAAAATAAAAGGTTTTTTGGTAAAAATTGGCCGCGAATGTGCTTTGCAGAAAAGGAGACAAAAACCTAGAGATCGTGTAATTGAATATGTTCATAAATCACCAGAGAATCAAGTGGATTTTGAAATTATTGATTTAGATGATGAGGATGACCGGGAAGAGCTTCGACAAATAATGCATCAGGTGGAAAAARACACTCTTAAAAAAGATGTACAACGTGATGTTCAGCATATCGCTATGTCGGATTTAAATATGTCTACCAAGAGTCGAGATAAATGCAGAGCCAGACTCAAATCTCCATGTATTAGCCTTATTCCAAAGAGTCCGCCCCTTACATCAAAATCTGCGAAGGTGATTCCTCAGCAGAAAATCGAACTCTCTAAGGAACGTATAATTGCACATATAGAACTCTCTGATACCAGTGACTCTGAACCAGAACAATGCGAAAATATAACTGAGAATATTCGGAGTACAGAAAGTGCAGTGGCTGTGGTTGGATTCAATAGCGATGATGATGAGGATGAGCTATCGTTCGCAGCTGCAGCTGTTACTTGTGAACTGGAATGTGACGATGATGACATTGATAACATTGAGAAAAATTCCGACATTGCAAAGACAAGTACAAATATTTCAAGCAACGAAGTTGTTGTCCTGCATTCAGACGACGAAAATWTTGAGTCCATCGATAAACCAGAAAAAGGACAAGAATTGAATTGGGAAGATATAGATAGACGTGAAAAGGGTCGACAATTTTTCGAATGTTATTTATGTGGCAAAAAGGTGCAATCAAGTTATAATTTGAGAAGGCACATGATGATACACACAGGTATGAACGAGAAAGTATTGTTTGATTTATACTATAAATAATTAAATTATTTTTTAAATGGGAGTTGTTATTATTATGTTATATATTTTCTATTCTTTCACAAACTTAACAACTTTCAAACTTATTAAATTTAATTTTTACTCTAGTCGACAAATGAATATACATACATACATACATATGCAATTTTGTTAAATTTTATTGAGGTTTTTCTTCGCAATCATAGGTGAACGTCCATTTGGTTGCGATATGTGTGATCGGAGATTCCGTGAGTTCAGTGACCTGAAGAAACATCGCCGCCGACACTCAAACGAAACAAATTTCGTATGTATGGTATGTCGTGTGAAACCTCCCATGATTCAAGATTCAACACGTTGCAATGATTGCGATTCGAAGACGAGTGCAATAACAGCAGCAATGCGACCTCAACTTTCCGCGTCACCTTCTTTACCAGATACACCACAAACACCATCGTTACCAATGCCCACGCTACCACCCCCACCACTCACGGCAAGGCCTTCGCTATCTACTGACAGATTCCATGATACATCAACAATAACAAGTTACACCTTAATTGAAAACTCCGCTGAGACAAGCAACAAGGAAACGCCCAAAACTATAGGAAAAATTACACTAGATCTTGAAGATTCTACCTCTTCCCCGAAGCGCTCAAGTTCTACACCTCTGCCTAGCGYAGATATGCCGTCCTTAGTGCCTATAAATGCCCCGTTTACAGTTAATAAAACAGCTCCAACTAGTACTCAATTGTTGCTTGACAATATCCCTGTGGTTCATCGACCCAACTATAATCAGTTAGGTATTGTAACTCGGAAAGAATTTCCTTGTCCACTGTGTCAGCGTCCATTTGGTACGCGCCACAATCTAAAGCGTCACTTCATGATACATACGGGCGAAAAACCATTTTCTTGCAATAAATGCCGTAAACCGTTTCGAGAATACTCAACCCTAAAGAAACATATGGCGACCCATCAACGCGATCGCTATTATAAATGCCTTCATTGTCCAAGGAAATATCGTGACTACTTGGAGTATAGCGGGCATAAAAAAACTCATACAAACGAGGAAGACGATGAYGATGATGACGACATGAATTTTGATCAGCAACAGTTGAGCTCGTCCAGCACCACGTCCAGTCCACAAAAGAAAGTAAAAATAAGTTGTGACAGTAGTTACGATTCAAACGAAGAAGACTCGTCCAGTGAAGACTGGTTGGAGTGTTGCGAGTGTAAGCAACGTTTCACAGAAATCGAGTTGTACACTAAACATTTGAAAGAGCACGATCCTATGGTGTATCTCTACGAATGCTATATCTGCAAAAAGACTTTTGAGCAGCGTGATGAGCTAATCGAGCATGTGAGCGCTTGCAAGGAAGAGTTGCGCGAAACAGCATTGCAACGTGCTAAATGTTTCAATTAATATTTGTAGTTCTTCCAAAAGTGATTTAACTATGCAATATATGACCTACAAAAATGAATGTTAATACTCCAGGCGAATTAGTCTGTCTCCAATCACCAATTTAGATTTGGAAATATATAAGGTATTTAAGGTATTTAAAGTACTTAAAATTTTCTATAAAATTGTGTTATTACAAATTACTGTTATACCCAGCAATGAAAATACAGTTTAACTGTTAGACTTTTCATAAAGCAGAGATGGTTTATACATGAAAATTTGTCTAATTGTATTCCAGTGACATTCCAATATAGTATTTGATTTTATATTTATATGTATTTGTTTATTTATCTAGTTAGTAGGATTCAAAATACCTTCCCCAACAAATTGAAAAGTAGAGTATGATGAGATTGCATATGATAAGATATAAGAATACCTACATATATAATACAGTAATGAAGCTGAAGTAATGCAGCTAAAGGTATCTAGTTTGACAAACAACTTTGAATCAAAGCTGTTTAATATAATGGAACGATTTTTGTAATTAAAAATATGTATTCGGTTGAAATATTGGTCATTAGTTGTTAGGTTGTTATGTCAAAATTCAACATATAATATCTTAACGATTTGATCCGATTTTAGTGCAATAAGTTCTCAGTGGATGTATTATTAGTTAAASTTTTTACTCCCATGTTCCTTAAACGGACAGACATACAGCTTTCACATTGTACTTTTTTCCCTCAGTCTCGAATGCTCTCATTTTTAAATATAAAAAAAAAAAATGAAAAAGCTTGTGATTCTCGACAAACCYTTTGGTATAAAATTAATGATAAGAATATATTTTTTAGAAATACTATAACTAGACTAGGAAAACTATATATTTATACCGCGTTTATACGTATGTACAACATGATATTGTAAATTCTTTATAAAATAAATTACTCATATTTTATTGAATTTAAAATCGTATTTATTTTGTTTCTTAAAGTTACACGAAGCAAATTAAGTGATATTTTATGTGTGATCCTTTGATCCTTTGCAGACATCGCAACATTTTAACTATAGATCATAAGTAGTTAGTCGTAGATCAGCTAATATATTTTCTAAATTCGCAAGTATAAACACCATTTATGAGTTATAGGAGCTACAAAGTCATTAACAATCACGACGACAATTATAGGATTTAGCTAAATATTCACTCAAGAAATATTATAAATATTTTAAAAACACAAATGTTGTATCTTGCAATTCAGTCCAAGGCTTGCCTTTAGTCAAAAATTATTTAACCCATATGCGATTGACTATTCAATTTGTTTTACAAAACAATCATGTATTGGTAATTAAAGTGTCACGCAATTTAATAAATATATTTCATAAATCAGATATCAAATATACCAAACAAAAAAGAAACAATTTTCTTCATATCAGTAAGTGAAATTCACTTTTTGTTTACATAAATTATTCTAATTTATATACATACATACATTACAGACTTAAATAACAGTAATTACTAAATGAAAATGAAATGAAACGACTGCCAAATACTCAGACTGATTAACAGACAAAACAATTGGAGCAAGTGGACTATGACATGAATTAGAAAAGACAACTAAACTCTACAAAAATGAGTTGATAACAATAAATGATGGCGGGAGAACATATTTATATCAACTTAAAACCAACTTTTTTTTTCTGAATTCCTAGTACTTTAATGCCAACTAACTTTGTAATATCAAGGCAAAAAAAAAAAAAAAAATTTCGAGAAAACAAAAAACAGAACAGAAATCCTCCTCGATCAATTACAACTTAATTTATTGGGAAAACGGACAAGCTCTCGCTTATTTACGAACCACTTGTGCATGATGAAGAGATAAGGTCCGATGCGCTTACTGTTAGCGTAGAGGCGTTAACGTTGGTGCTAGTTGCGTTAATACTTTCGGTTGGTTCGCTACTTATACTGCTAACAATGAATTTCTTATTACCAGTTAAACCCTGTTTGTTGATGTAAAAGCTTTTTTGTACTGCCAGCGGACTTGTGCTAATATCATCAACGTTCAGTCTATTAAGGAAGCTTGCAGCTGCTTTGGAGGCGCTGTCGCAGGAAGATGACTCGATGCTAATGYTGGAGCAACCCCCGATGGACGATGTCTCACTCTTCATGTCATCCAACAAGGTAGCATCATCCTGTATGTCAGTGGTCATTGCTTGAACTTCACTGCCTGTATTTGTATCTACACTGCATCCAGAAGAACCACTGGTTGTTGAAATTCTGTTATTTCTAAGTTTCTCGTTATTATATGYCACTGAAATCCCTTCATCCATTCCYCCATTTCCAATGCACATTGGCTCGCTGCCACCAGATATGGAGGAAGCCGTTGAAGAGCCAGAGGAGCATATCCCAGAGGTAGTTGTTGATTCGATGATCCCGCCACTTACACTGCTGCTAGGTGATGAACAAGCTGAGTTGTTATTTGTATTATTGGTGCATAACTTCGATATGAATAGCTTTGGTGTTATTCGACCATCGTATGTTCCAGAATCCGGGCTGGGGCATATTGAAGATGGTGATTGGCAAACTGGTGAAGAACCTCGACTGAAAAATTTATTGTAATTATATGAATATGAAATGCGTTGAAATATTGCAAAATAAATAAATCTTGCCTCTCCGTAAATATTTTCTTCAGAGGTGGTTGAGAATATACATTCCAATTACTTCCAGTACCACCACCATCATCCAGCTCAAATTTGCGCTTGACGGGTCCTAATTGTGATGGCCGCATAGCGATTGGTGACATTGATCGTCTAGTAGCGAAAGTACGTCTTGTTGGTGAAGGTGACAAACCGTATGGTAGCCTCATCCCGGCACGGTTACTGCAAATATGTTTACATTTATAAAATACTATTACGATTTTTCATATAACAAACATACTTTGTTGGGCTTGGACTCGAACAACTCGTAACTCCAGATGGCAAGGAAACCTGAAGTGGATTACTTAAGTCCTCTGATTTACAGGACCAATTTTCGGCAACCAAAGTCAAGTCCTCCCAACTTTGGGACATTTGCATGGCACTATGTAATTCACGTTCATGATTTGCTTCGCGAGTATTTAACATGTCTACGCATTCTTCTTGTCTTAACTGGGAGACACGTGGAGTGAGACAAAGTGGCAAGCCATTTACTGCAGTCGAGTTGCCTCCAACGTTAGCTGCCCCATGAGGAGTGTAACTGGCCGAGTAACGTCGGGCACGGGGTGCGAATATGTTAAACACTGGCGCCGGTGAAACTTCCCTAAAATTAATTAGATGAAATATATGTTAGTTAAACGTCTCTTTATCATACTTCCAATCAAATAAATACCTGGAGGAAGGATTTGAACGAGGTATACCAATATGTATATTGTGTCCAAAGTTGTTTACAGTTGATACGTCGCCAACCGCCTCCCGTTTGTTAAAAGTTTGATGTTTTATAGGTGTTGATAAAGCCTCTTTTGGGTTATTTACACCTACAGGATTCGATGTATTTCCAACATTTCGCATGGCCATAGCTGCTGCAGCGGCTCGAGTAGTCATTGATGTAAAAGAAGAGCCAGCGGGCAAAATTGGCACGCTCAAACAACGTTTTAGTGTTTTGCTGTTATTTAATTGTATAGTTAAGCCAGAAGTATTTTCAATTTCCACGCTTTGGTCAGAACTTTTACCAATCTTGGTTGTTGATTCTGCGGAGTTTTTAATTAATTCTGAACTTATTGTTTGTGGAGGTCCATCAGCTGTTTCAATTATTTCTCCTACATCCATTGTAGGTGTGCTATTTGTGTTCTTTTTATAGTTTTGATGTATGACACGCTGCTGTCACTTAAATAATGCTCACAGATATTTTCTGCTGAAATATTTAATGAAAAAACCGAATTATTTCTGGGATTATATACGACTACACAAATAATATTGGGCACCTAGATGAGGGTATACACAGGCTACCATTCGGTCGGTTCTCAACCTGCTAAGCTGTTATTTTACACCCGACCCCTCTCATATATTCAAAGTGTTTCGTTGAAGGTAGTGTTGCCACACGTTTTTTTTTTATATTTGTTTCAGGTGATTTTTAACACATATAGCTAATGATGGAAATGCTATTAAGAAAAAAATATTACTGTTCCTTAAGGAAACAAATACGCTGAAAAAATATTCATCGGGTTTATTTATAAAAATAAACTAGTTTTAAAATTGTTTTAAGTTTATTTAAAACTGTACGAATAAGGATTAGAAAACACATTCGGTTCAAACTTTATTTCAAATAAAATATTTTTAGATTTCTTAAATAAAATGTACTACTGAATGGTAGTATGTATTACACCATGATCTTAGTATAAACATATACATATGTACTAGCCGGATAGGGCATTATTCGAATAATAATCCGCATAGTCGCTCTTAGTAAGCGTTCAATTTCTAAAAAAAAAGGTTCTACATGTATAGTTTGTAAAAACTTTGCAGTATATACGTACACAGACATTTTAACAAATATAAAACAAGCAAAAATCAAAGGCTGCTTCAAACAATTTTCATTTACTCAAATACCTACGACTATTCGAATAGTATTAATCGGTTAATATTCTTATGGATGGTTACAAAYTTAACAATCGGTTTTCAGGTTATTCGAATAATTTTAAAGATCCCGGATATATTCGTATATCTAAAGTTGGAGATTTTTAAAAGGAATTCTCCAAATGATGGCAACACTCTTTACATTGACGAATGTCAATTGATTTCGTGTGGCGAGCACCATTTTCAATTATTAATATCTCCACAAATATATGCTTAAACCATTAATTTTTAATGTTTTTAGTAACTCCACAGAATATATTTTAGAATGCTTTAATTTATTTGAAATTCTTTAAACAATTGTAGTAGAAATTTACCTGTATAATGTTATCCTTTCTCCGTCTTTGCTTACGCACACGCACAAAATCTTTCTCGTAAATACGTAAAATATCCGACCACACGAATTTCACTGGTAATTTTCACTGTGTAATCGCATAGTTCTTTTCATAAAAATTATTCAAATCTCTCACACAATATTCAAAAAATGGTTAATAACTAAAATCCGTAGAGAACTTGCACGATTTAATTACTTTTTTCGCCTTTGAAAAATGTGAAAATTTTGTGGCTGCTGACATCTCTGCTGCTTATTGCAGTCACTCATAAACTTCTATAATACAGTGGCTCTCAAAATGTCAATATTTGGTTCCGTTCGAAGCTTGATTAGAATTCAGCAAATTTAAAATGCTTTGTTCGAATATAARTGCGGGTTAAATTGGTGAATGTACAGAAAAATCATTTGGCTAAAAATTTATCTAACCGATACTCTTTGGTAAGCTGTTATTATGACACAAGATATATTATTTTCATTGTTCTATAAAAATTGTATAGCTAAGAAAATACTGAGTACTAGTACCAAAGCTAGTAGTGACCTATAGAATACAACTGCAAATCCATATRTATGCATATATGTGTATGTATGTATACGCATAATTGTAAATACATTTCCAATATTTCAATATTCTGCTTTAGATTGGACAGATCACTAATATTTCAATAAATAGCAATAAAAATTGTTCAGCAGCCGCATACAGATAACGTTCCTAATAAAAAATAAAACGCATTTTTTACTTTTAGCAAAAAATCGCTGCRTTAAGGTGTGGTAGCACACATTTTTAATTTTTTTTGGAATCTATCACGATTTTTGAGTAAAATTAGAACTGATCAATAAAACATTTAATAGAAACATTGCCAGAAATTGTCAATATCGGGGGCYTTAAGTATCGCGTTAGAGTTATGATGCCCTTTTCAACTTATAGAGTAGTAATCACATCAATATGTATGTAGTTGTGGTTAATTTAATAAAAACTTACCATTTAAGAAAGAAAAATGCTTTTATTTATTACACATAGAGGTTTATTAAATTGTTTTGAACATACGAATGCTTACATGCATATATGGTATAGTATATGATTTTTTATTGCAAAACATCGCGCAATACTGAATAATATTTTCGTACAGCAAATTTTTAAGAACATAAACAATTTTACAACCGAATTCACAAAGAAAAGTATGCCGAATTTAATGCTACACGTAAACAGTTTAGTCTGTGTAAAGTATTTTAAAGTAATTAAATTAATAAAAATATAATATTTATTGTAGTATGTACTATATGTATACATGTTTAAAACAGAGAAATAGTAAAGTATATAACARCCGGTAGACCTATTTTAGATGCCTTTAGATTCAATCAAATTATTTTATGCATTTGRCGGTTGTTTGTGAAAACAAGCGTCAGAAACACTTCCATAAATATTTAGATTTATTGCATATTATTCCTAAAAGTGTATATAATTAATAAGTGTTTACATACTAATAGTCTTCGGAGTCAACATAAATAAATTAAATTATTTTAACTATGTATATAAAAAGTAATTTTTTGGTAATAAATTCAGTATCTATGAAATCACAAAACATTGGTTTCTCCAAATCTATAACACAGCCTGCTTAATTAATATACATATATTGATGTATTTTGTTTTAATTCAAATCTTAACTAAAATTTTGAACTCTTGTGTTTCATGCAAAATGTTGGTAAACCACTTCTGCAGCTTTACCCTGCAAAGTGAGTCCCTTCCTAAATCAAATAATAATTGAATAAACCCAGGAAAATTAGAATAATTTTGACTTTCTCGACCATAAATATTAGTATCTATAAAATAATTGCCTAAAATAAAAATGCCACCTATACACGTTTAGCATTCAATTCAAAGATCGGAACACATTCAAACAGTTAATTTAGTTTACATTATAATTAATTTATTTTTGATTTTAGTATTTACATTTCTAAGTTGTTTCTGGATGGTTTCCGGTTTATTTGCGAACACGCGAATTGATAAATTTACCATATTGTAGTTAGTGTATATTATCTTACGTGGTGTTTTATAAAAATCTTATTCTATCGCCATTTTTTGCAGAAAAAAATAAATAAACATGGAAGGTATGTATATTTATAATAAGCTATRTGTTTTATATACCATATATATTGTATGTATGAGCAAATCGTATTGGTAATACAATTACAAATACTTTTACTTAAAAACGAATTATCTTTTTGTGGCAGYTTCTTAACGAAAATCGAAAATACTGAGTTCAATAAATGTTTAAATATATGTGTGTACTTATGTATGCCTAATAAATAAACTTAATTATGAGTATACTTTGGTCACAGCAAAGGACCAGAACTGCATTCTTCTTTGACATTTGTGTTTTTGTTTTCTGACACCACTTGTGTACACAGATGTAGCAAGTGTATGGCCATTCAACCGTCAGAAAGTGCTGGAGTTACCCAGCCATATTTTTCGTGTGTTTTTACCAATGAACGGAATGCTTCCTCCGCAGTTCGTCTGTTAAAATAACAATAATAAAAGTTATTTTGATACATTTTGGTCATATGTGTATTTTGTCATAGACTTAGAAGAAATTAACGAATTTCTGCCGAATTTCTGCCGTTACAACAACAACAACAAGAAATTAACGATTTGAAATGGAGTATTTAATGGAGGAAATTATGTGAGATGTCTGTGCATCTTTACTCACCTACTAAAATCTTTCGAACCCTTTGTTTTTCGTACAATACGTCCCTGTCCCTTAACCAAGCTCGCTGCAAACTGCATTAAGACCGCCTCTACAGTGTACGCTGAGGCCCAACCGCGTGGCGTTAAAAGTTCCATGCAAATAGCTCCACCTTCCATTACGAACCCCTTTTCGATTCTCGGTTCGACTACTCTCATAAAAGGCGGTGCGAATGGGAATTTATCGGGAAATACAAGATGCAGGAGTATAAATGGAATGTTCATCTCAGCCATGTCTTTCGCTAATTTCGAATCTGGATCGACAATATGAAGTCGTGCGTACCACTCATACAGATTGTCGTTTATAAGTTCCACCTGTGGCAAAAACATTCATCGCATATCATAATATTAATAACTCAAAATTATCCATATAATTGTTTGTTTACCGTGAATATTGGGTCGTTTTTACTATTGTGCACTTTTTGTATTTCCTTATATTCTTTCATTAGGCGCCGTGCCCGAATACTGTGATCGGGAACATGTTGAACATTGACTGACATAACCATTCTACTTGTAGCTGGTGAAACTCTGAAAAAAGCAAATTTCACTTTAAATAATTTACAAAAAAAATTATTTATCGTTATGTACCTGTTATCCTGTCGACGTAGACGTCTACCCGGCGATTCAGCTACGACACCGGCGCCTAGGGCATTACCGTTTGAATTCTTCGCCGCCACATTGCCGCCGACATTTCCTCCAGAGCTATTCCCACTTGCGCTAACCGCAGCGTCAGCCGTTTTATCACCACTGCCACTGCGACTTCTACTCTTGTTGAATTTTCGTATAGCCGCKGTCACTTTCTCCTTAAGACGGGACGACATTTTTCAATTTTGCACTCCGCTATTTTTATTGTTACTGTTATTTAACTTAAGTCTTTTGTTCTTCGGAGTAGGTGTTGGAACCGCCCACAATTGATACTCTAGATTTTCGGTGGTTTTCTAGCAGTTTTCGATTGGTTGCTCAGTTCCACATTCTCATTTGAGCACTTCTGTTTCTTCAATCTTTCAGTCTTGTACCTATAACACTTTTCATTATGAGAAATTCAAATTGTKCCACAATGCACCTGGGATAGAAAGAAAATTTAAAATCAAAACATTATATTAGAGGTAAAAGTTTAGTAAAAGGTAATTTAGTAAGATGAAGCTAATTTTATTTTTACCATGAAAAATTATAATTCAATTCTACAATTTGACGTCTCCAGAAATTTTTTTTTTTTTTTTTTTTGTGAAAAGAGAGAAAAAAGTAAAATATATAAGAAAAACTAAATTAATTGTCATTAATACTGCATAAAACCATTTTCGGTTTAGGTATATACTCAGATTAAGCTTCAGACGTGAAAATTATAATAAATTATTGTTGGTTCGTTGATAGATCAGGGAGATAATTAAGTATGTTTGATGAGTGTGATCGCATTCCCAAAATAGTCGATAAAACTCAAACAAAAGAATAACAAGCAAATGCACTCACATATGCAAAACAATATTTATAAAAATGCGAAATTAAACGTTTTGTAATTAAAACTAGCATAAGTTTATATAATAATCGAGATGG
>NW_017534508.1:986710-1031476 GCF_001853355.1 Bactrocera latifrons | reverse complement strand
CATTTCTGGTATTCTTGATTAAAATGATAAACAACAGAACCACCAACAACGGTGGTAAATATGTACAAAAGAGGTGGAATTATCGGTGAATTAGGYTTTGTCTTTTGTTGCAGCAATTGAATATACAATATACTATATACTTAAATACTCATTTATTTCATTTCTATGTAAATATATATAACGTAGTAGGGAAGTATAATATTATACAGCCAGAGTAAAAGTTTAGTTGGTTTAAATAGAATTATTAACCTGGCAAAAATAATATCCCAAATTCTGTTTAAAAAGTGATTCTCGAGAGGGAATCTGGGGTGACATCCCGGGAAAGTAACACTGATAAGATACAAAATAAACGAATTCATAAACAAGCATACTGTTTGTGGATATACGTACATATATGTAGTATTTAGAACGTTCGGCAGATATTCTAATTATCAGAAACAAATTCTATTGTGCACAGCTCTCTGTGAACGCATTTAGTAGATGCACTCGCGGCATACGGAAATAAGTATATTGATTTACATTTAATTGCGTAGTGCTTTAGTATGTATTATATATACTACACATGCATATGTGTAACTGTTCTTTTTGTCTTCTTTTCAGGTGGGACATGCAAATATACATATTTCCTCTCTACATGTACATATGTATGTAAGTGCACACGCGTATAGTATAATAAACGTGCATGGTTGGGAACAAACAAAGGCGGATAAAACTTGGCGTCTTTTCTTTCAAGCAATGCAACGTGCATGCAAATAAATATCCGCGCTGCACACACACACTAACAAAGGTGCTATAAAAGAATATTGTAATCTGCAAGATGTGACAGATGAAAGTAAGTAAAAGTGAATCACTCACATTAAAACTGTTCACTGTAAATAAAAGCATCCATAAAATGCAAGAGAGCGCCTTGTATACATGTATGGTAAACGTTGGTAAACGAATAGTTCGTCGACATGGGGAATATTGCACATGACTACATATAAAAAACTACTTAATTTATTTTTTATGAAATGGAAATTAATCCGCCCATTGTTGTTGCAAAACGCAAACGCAATTAAATATATGCGTATGTGAATTTAATCAGCAAATTGCCGCTTGCAACTAATTTCCCGAGTAAATGTTTAATATTATATATACATGTACATAGCATATGTATGTATGTATGGAGCTAGTTCAGATTGAAAAAATTAAGTTGAAGTTTGATTAGAAATACGAAAATACTTTTTCGACTACCCAATTTATGTCAGTATCTAAGTATGTACCTGTAAGCACATCATAAATGAATTTCTTCGTGCTTCCAAATTTGCAAATCTTTGTCCCAGCTTCTACCCCTACTTGTGGTCGGCGTCTTAAAGCCACGCGACAATTGGATGGTCTTAACTTTTGTGTATTGTCTCCAAACCGCTGATGGATTTGTTGAGAGATGTTGGTGTTGTTGCAATGCATCGCTCAAAGTTTACATTCAATAAGCCTTTGTTTATCAACGCTGCCATGGCAAGACTCGGACAGCTGCTGTAGTACTTTGAACTTTTGCCAATGACGCGATATATATTCAGACATTCAGACATATTTATGTATATAATAAATTATTGGTTCGCAAGAACTGATGCTKTTTGTGGGTTTTATGGCCTCGATGGCAACAACAGCAAGGAAACTGCAGAGTTACCAAGCAAGCGGAAAATTCACACACCCACATTAAGCAACAGAGTCTGTTTCATCCTTTGTTACATATGCGAAATTAACGGTGATGGCTAAGTCGAAATGATTAAGTAATGCAATTTGAATGGTTAAGCGTATCTGGTTTATAATGCATTTATAAATTATTTGTCATAATGAAGTCAGTATCAACGAGGGTGAGTCCGCAGCTATATGATATATTTGCCTGTGATTAAAATTTGGTACTTTATTCTCTCAAGCATTTTGCATAAAGACAGGCTTTGCTATTTTAAAAACTTATGTTGTCCCGTTATAATAGTAGTAGATCATGCTGATCCTACTGAGCTGCTTACCTTCAAAAAATTATATGACAAGCAAGAGGAGTTTTAGTTAACTCGGGTATTTTATTGTAAAGGGTAAATCAAATGGCATCAGTTGGACAGAACCGAGTTATGCTGTTCATGTACATACTTATGTAGATATATGCGTGTGAAGCATTCACAATCTTCAACCACTGGCTCAGAAATAGGGGAAAACGTACAATTAAATCGTATGAAACCTTCTTTTATTTGCTCATGAGCCATTGATATTAGACATTATGGAACATATACATAGAGAACACTTGTATAATTCGAAAACCCGAGTTTGAGCACCATGTAAACGCTTCTATACCCATTTTATACCCCTTTGCATAGCTATGAGTTTGTGGGTATAACCCATATGCTGATAAAAATAATATTTATGGGCATATATTTATTATGAAAGCATAGGAGTGGATAAGATACATTGGATACACGCATAAATACACTTCACGTATTTGCTAGAGGCTAATGGAATGCGAACATTAGTCAACATTGTGTTTATTATGGTTACTAGTAGATAGTCAATTTATTTGACCTTGAAATAAGCGTTTTTTCTGCTGTCCTTTGAACACAAACACATACATACAAAACACCGCGAGCACATAGAGAAAACATAAGCACATAAATAATATAATAAAATACATATACGCGTTTTAATCTTATTGAAGCCCTCAAAATTGCTTTACTTGTGAATAAATATGTGGAACGCCTAGTTGTATGCAAAGTAATATTTCTCAGATACTTTCTCATTGAGATGTAAACATAACTCACAATGAGAACGGAAACATTTGGATTWTACAACAATATAAGGAAACCATTAGACAAACCGAATAAAATAACATCCTTCTATTATTTTCATTATCTTGTGTACTCCGGAAATATTTAGACTTGTGGCTTCAAAATCTTGCCAAGAGTGTTTCATTGAGCTGTTAAAATTCAATACAGCCTTATCCACTCATATTCTTTGAATTAAAATTTTTCGTTTGAAAATAATCAGTTATAACTTTTTAACTTCACATTTAAGACGAATTTTATGTATGATGATAGATATTACAGAAGTAAAATATTTACATAAATCCTTATAAAAACATAAACACGCATACTTAAGTTTGAATTATAATCAAACTGGTTGATTTGTAAGATCAAACTTTTAAATTTAAATAAGATGCTTTATATCCTTACCACTGGTGAGGGGAAAATAAAGATTTTATTTAAGCTGAGAACTATTTCATTCTACGAGAAGTGTTTCCTTCTACAAGAACTATTTTAGTCTGATTTTATTTAAAATTTTCACGTATTTATATACAATTTTAAGAACTATATTAATATATGTGTATGTGTGCATGTTCATATGTATGTAGCACATTGTTTATGCTACATGGTATGGGGTTGTTTTTAAGTSCACATGCACATTTGTATTCAATTGCCTAAATGCATATSTTACGTCAATATGTTATCTTAAGTAAATATGTTTGTTTGTTAATTGTTGAGTGCATACGTATTGCATATATGTCAGTGCATACGTGCCTGATATAAATGTACGCATGCGTTTGTTTATGTATTTGTTTTGTACTGCCTCAGCATTGGCGAAGATAAGCCTGTTAATATATTTGAACACTTATGTATGTATGTATATTATTGAATAAAATATCTTCCTCACCTTCAGAGTGCTAATCATTGAACTTGAAAATTTGCAAACAAACATGTGGGCTCTTGAACAGTGTATTCGACTAATATTTAAACCTTACGACATTAACTGAATAAAGCCAAATTTGAAATAAGTCAGTCAAGCATAATAAATGAAACCTGATAGGCGTTGATGCTGAGCGTTGGTGTGTTGTGGGTTCAAGTTTTGACCGAGCCAAAATCTACAACAAAGAATATAAATTCTATACATACTGCAAAAAAAGGGTATTATAGAGAATATGAGGAGTTCTAAATTTGTGCAATTTTCCACACGTTATTCTATTGAATATACGTATCTATTTTGTACATATTATGTGCATATGCTTGTAAGTACTCCTATTCTTCAGCGCTCATCTTGTGCACTGTGTCGATTGTAATACTCTACTGACCTTCTGAGTAGGCAAGGTGAATATGTGAAGGTTATATCTTTAATTATGAACWTCAAAGGACAGGAAATAGGATGTAACATGAGAATAACACTAAAGATGTTCTCTAAAACTAAAAAACTTAAGAGGTTAGTTGTTTTAACTGCCAATAYGCAATAATTAAAAATGTAATTTTGTAAATAATTTCAAAGCCTAATTGACTAAAATCAAAAATCAAAACTATAGTAAGGATTTCCTTAATTATATTTCACATATACGAATAGCATCACTAAATATGTTGGCTTTATGTTATTATGATATAATTTACATATTTTTGATTTTTTTGTTATGTTACAGTTGTGTAAAGATACTTAAATACTGTTCGTTCGTTACAGTTTTTAATCCATTATTTACGGATGCACATACATATATTACTATATATATGTATATGTATTTGTTTTGATAAATTAAAGTAATCATGTCCTTAGAAAAGGATAGATTACCAAACTCTTTTAGCAATTACAAAAAATGGCTAAAATGAAATTTTACGCACAAACAAATATAAAAACGCCTACTAATTTACGAATGTAGGGATTACATACACATAAAATTTGTTCTACGCATGTACATGTGGACATATTTTCGTTTAGATATAAATGCATGAATTTAACAGTGTGTAAATATGAATATCCATGCGAGCTTTCGCTGACAATGGACCAAAGATTAAATCTACTAATTTTATATGTGCTATAACGTCGTAGTTTGTACTCACCGTCATTCAAAGATAGTTAGCCGCGTTGATGTGAAAGTGAAGATCTAGTGTTATTTTTTTTTTTCTCTGCACCCTTGTGAATCTGTTGGCTGCCTTTGCTGACTTTATTCTTGTGACAGCTGCCCTATCCGAGACCAATACAGATGGGTAAAATCAATGATTGCAGCTCAGATGCTGACTACTCGTTAAGRAAGGCAATTTTGCAATTTTAATATAACTTTTATGCACTTTTTTGGGAATTTGTAYAAACATATGCTGGCTAAGAGCTTGAACCTTTTGTTCTGTATAAATTCTTTAGTTTCATATATCCCCACTTCCGTTTTGTTTGTTGCTGTTTCGCATTTTTTGTTATTTTATTTKTCCACTGCGCCACTCACCGCATCGTACAACCGCTCGTAATGAAATTCCGTTAACTTGTGTTGCAAAAATGCAAAATTTGACAGAATTTACTACTATTGCTGATTTATAAGAACAGAAAACAATGGCAAGAAGTCCCAACAGGGTGATTCAGAGAAATTTGAAATTAAGCGTTTTTCTATTTATGACAAATCTTGAACGCCCTCTGCTGGTTTTACCAACTGCCGGAAAACAAATCACATTTCATTTTTTTGGTTTAGAAAATGTGAGAAATACTATAATGTGAATACCATGATGAATTTTCGCCTATATGTTCTGTATATCGTTGTTTATTTTAAATTAAACGAATTCTATGGTGATATTTTAATAAACTTGTTTTACTTTTATTTCTTTCCAGGAAGCTACATATATATATGTATGTAGGTATATAGGCTACTGATATTCTTCCATATTTGTACATTATAAAGTGTTTGAAAAAGAGCTATGCATCTACGGTATTAAGAATTTAATGTATGTAAGTATATAAAGTACGTAATTGGTTTTCACTTTTCTAATTTTTTTATGGAAACAGGAATTGCGTTGGTGAATATACCTACAAACGCACACATAAATTTTTTGAGAAATCACAAGAATTAATGTCGATTTTTCCTCCTAAGCACGCATGTATGTATTGCTTTGAACTCTTASAAATAGTTTTACGTTTTTCCAAAATGTCTACCATATGTACATACATCTACGTGTAAATGTGAGTATATATTAGTGTTTATACTTTTATGTCCACAAATGTTTTGTATTCTTATAAATCAACATTTTTYAGTATATAGTCGTGGATGTATATATGTAGCTAAAATATTGCTATTATAAACTTTTATAAATTTTTACTTGTATGGAACTGCATCTCAGTCCAACAAGTTAACAAAAATAACACTACACAATCGCACCAATAATATTTGGTTAATTCATATACTATACTTCTTTAATTTTAATATAACTAATTTACTACTTTACTTCATAAGTTAAGGGATCCCTCAAGCGTTTTCATACAATTTTTTATAGTTACATATCCCCATAGAAATATTCTTATGCTAATATACCTTTCTTTCTAAATAATTAGCAATCCGAAAAATGTAAAATAATTGGTGTTAACAATATAATGAAGAATGAAAGTCACTRCGGCATGCGTATGTATGTTAGTACATATTTACGTACTATTTGACAATTTGTAATAGTATTTAATCTTTCTTGTATATATATGTATGTATATACTATGTATGAACATATGAAACAGATTCTTGATTCTCTTTATGCAATTCTAAATGTGTTTCTGTTTCAAGACATTTTTATGGCTTTACATTTAACTAAATGCATGCTTTCTCCAAGCAAATTTTCATAAATTCTATGAATACTTTTATCATTCAAATTACCTTCGACGTGGAATCTCCAGTTAACGATTTATGGAAGAGTATTTGAAAACTACTACAACGAAATACCTGACAATATAAATGATGTTTTCTTGGGCGATCTGAAATAAATATGCAACTGATGGTTTGACGTTAAGTTTCCTTTTTAGAGAAACATTATAAATGAAATATGAATTCGTAATATAGAGCAGAATTCCTAACCAATAAATTTTTCTAACCGTATTTAACGTAATATTAGTACTTGCAATGTATAAATATACAATAAATAGTGCTTAGAATTTCCTAAAAAAAAAAAGTTGAACTAAATATACTGCTACTTTTTGTAAATCGCTTCGTTTTACAAAAATTATTCGCAGAGTTAGGGATATACTTCTACGTTATAAAAAATATTCATGATAAGCAAGTCAGAAAAAATTTAAAAAATGACTTGCGTAAATGTAGTACAAACTACAGTTTACCAAATTCAAAAATTAGAAGTCATGATATTTCGATAACTGATTTCAAAATAAAGATGCTTGCCATGCTAACTTTTTGAGCGTGTATGTACATACATACATATGTAYACGAATTTATGTTATACGTCATGTGTTTTAATGCATCAAATAATTAAAATAATATTTCAATGTAAGTTGTAAATTTTTATTAGAATGTATAACACTTATTTTAAATCTAAAACTAAATTTTATAAAAAGAGCTATTTTCATACATTCTAAATATATTTTACATCAATTTACAAATACATAGTTACTTAATTTAAACAAATTACAGCTGAACCCCCGAGAAACAACGAAATTTTTCTAGTTTAGTAAACTCTAGAAACAATAGTCCAGTTCACACAATAAAATGAGGAAAACTTAAACTTTCCTACACTCATTGAAGTCTTAAATACCTGTAAAAATAAAGTGTGGTAATTTTGATATTTCTGTATATTCTCTATGTCAATTCCATGAATATTCACCCCAGTATCAAAATAAATGTATAGATAAAGTGTGAAAAAGATCAACCGTTAGATGATCACACAGAATGCCGAATTTCAGAATTTATATTTTTTCAAATCTTCCGTTGTGCATAGGCATTGTAAAGTATTAAAACAAATTCGGGTTTATTATGATAATCATATACATGTGTTTGAACAACAAAGTGATTAGCCCAATTAAATACTTCAAGACAGTGACTAGCAAGCTTGCAAAAGGAAACTAATAGATAACCATTRTTAAACTACGAGATGTATAACATGGTCGTATTTAAATAGAGTCAGCCGAGACATGATCTTTTCAGACCGCGAAATTTCAGATAAGTATGGCACTCTAGGCATTAGTTCTTGGTTTGTAACCCCCATTATTGCCAAATGGCTATAAGATAATTTCGGTTGATCGGCGTTCCTGACCAAAGAGTATAGGGTCGCAATTGAAAGCTTCAGTTGAAGCTGGTGAAAATTTGGAAGTGCGTTTCACTCGACCACTACTGGGTGCTGATGCGGTAGTTACCACAGAGGCGCCGTTACTGCCACAAATGGCCGTGACAGTTGAGACAGCGTTCAACGATTGTAGTGATATCTGCTGTGGTGTGGCCGATGCTGTAGAACTACCAGCTGCACTGTTCATAGGTGGGTATTTGATAATTGTTGTAATTGATGGGGTCAACGTGGCCGAGGAACTATCATTGCTTCCATGTCTTGTACCCTTTCGATGTTGTAGTTCCGTCCCTGYAAAATTTTTATAAATGTTATTGAAAAGCTTCCTACGAATGTGTAAATTTTTACTTACCTTGTGTTTCTGTTAGTCCCGCCGTTGGAGGTTCATGTAGAACGGCCGTCTTTCTTATAGTCTGCTGAAGGAGCGAGTTCACATCGATCGCTGGCCACGCGACCAGCGAAACACTTCGTCATAAATAGCAGTCCAGAGGAGAAGTCGGTCGTTTATGACGATGATGTTTGGTGTAGTGTTTGCATGGTTTTTTACCAAGCTCTCCTGAATCAACCGATTTTTCTAAATTACATTTAGATAAATTTTCGGCTGTGCGGATTTCAGTTGGTGTCTTTATTGCTCTATGAGTAGGAGTTTCTGTAGGAGAAAAATGACTTTGCTGATTGTTGGAAGAGAGTGAGAAATACTCTGCAGATTGGCTCGGAGAGGAGCAAATTTCCTCGGCTAAAGTATTGGTCAAACTGCGTAGGGTGACATCAGCGTCTTCCGCACCAGGCGTTGACACGGCAGATGAAGCATTTGTTAATGGTGTCAGTGTACTTGAGTGTTCTGCATCAAATTCGGTAGTCGATGTTAAGGCCGTGCAGGCATGGTCCCTCGCTGTAAGCATCTGACCAGTTGTCGAGTCGCCGTCGTCCTCAACAACATCTGCGCAATTACATTCACAACAATAACAATTACTCGAATGACAGGAGCAATAACTCGCACTGCTTCTTCGACTCGTATGCGCAGAACTGTCCGTAGCATGGTTATCCTGAATGGATCGTTCCGTATACTTGGTAATTTTTGCCGTCAGTCTATCTTCTGCACCACCGTCTTCCTCTTCTGCCTCATCTCCAGTTGACGTTGTAGATGCTTGGTGAAAATTGCAGCGATGACATTCTGCTGAGACCACTAGTTCATGGGGTGCGACCCGTCGTTCCTCATCATGGTCGTCTGCATCCAATTCATCAAAACTACTGCAACTAGTGGCATCCGCATTCTGGCAGGAACATTCTGAACAATGTGAACAAGTGCTACAACATTCATCTGCTCCACTCGCCTTGAATTGTTTGCGCTGAATTCTAACACATTCGTTATGTGCCGCATCGAGTTTGTTGGCCTCTCTGCTCTTGGCCCGACACTGAAAGTCCTTACAGCATGATAAGTGTGGTGTAATAGTGGGTTCATGTCTATCGGGATTAGATTCAGTCCAAATTGGAGTGCTATCACAATCTGAAAAACAATGTATATGTATATATTTCCAATGATATTCTCTTGTTTTGTATTAATTAAGAATGATATGTGAGATTAAGGACATATTACAACTTACCTGTTTTCTTACGTTTCACACCGGAAATTCTATGAGACAATTCATCAGTTTCCCCTGTGCTGCTTGAGTTCATGGAATCACTTCGATGACCATGATATTTTCTCCGTTGTTTCTTGTCATCCTCATCGTTATCGTGTATTGGTGCCATTATTATAGGCGCTATGTTAGACTTCGCCATTTTATATGCAAAATTTGAGGTGGCAGTGCTTGTGTTATCTTCAGTCAATGTGGCTGCATCAATTTCAATTGCAATCTCTTGCAAGCGTCCTTGCTGATTTTCAAGGCCAGATTGTTGTAGATCATCACTGGAATCAAAGGAAGACTTACTGTTATAACCTGGAAGTTGGCGGAGGGGTTTATCCTGTTGATGATATTCCGATTGCAAGTAACGATAGCGGTGATGCCGGTGCCTATGATGGTGAGAGTGATGMTGTCGATTATTTATTTGATTATTGCACCCACATGGCTTTTTGCTGCGTTTCTCTCCGCCTCTACCACTACCCGGGGAATAATGGTGGCAATGATGTGTGATGTGGCAGTGAGAAGTCATTTCACCGGATTTTAAATCACCACTTATTAAGCTGCAGCAGTCAGTAGATTTTCTATTTCCACAACAATTAATTGATGCGCTATGACTGTGACAATTTATCAATTGACTGCAGTTTACTATAGACCCTGGTGTTTGTGTAGCGTTATGACGCTGCCGCACTACCTCATTGTGTTGACACCGACATCTTCGACGTGCTCTGCCATCAGCTTCTGCGGTCACCGACACCATATCAATTGGAAAATCAGATTTCGATCGACTGGATGAGTTTCTTAGTACGCCATTGGAATTTTTTACAATTACCACGGCATCTAATGCGTAGTTTTCGTCAGTTGGCATGACATTGGATAACCCTTTTAGTTTCGAAAGTGTATTATTATTGTGGTGATATTGGAAGGCTCTGTTATCATGATATTTTTTATATGCGGTATTTCCATAGTCGTTAAAATGTTCATTGTCGGCATTTGCGGTCAGTAGATGATCATCTCCGCTACTTGTGGGACTTATAGCGAGAGATTGGTTGATGTCCGTGGTATTGTTTTGAATGTGAATATCATGTGGATTGTTTTGTGTTTGTTGTGGTTGTTCTTCGGGGGCAAACTGCTAATCTCCGCGACGCATATCTCGTGCCTTGGTATTCTTCCTATAGAACCACACTTGCAAAAGTATTGCAATATCTAAGCTAACCTACAGCAACAATTAAAAAAACAAAAGCAATTAGAATAATTGAATTTGGTTTGTGGTTATTCAAAATCGGAATCATAATATACTTAAAAAAAAAACCAAAAAAAAAAAAAAAAGTTAAATGAGTATTAAATATGAATATGGTGAAAAAAATTATAAAATTTTCAAAGAAAAATAACTACAACTATGCTATGGATAAACATAATCTAATAATATTATTTGTTCACTCACCTGAAGTGTTCCACAAATCCAAAATTGTGTTGGAGATTCCCTAACAATAAAATAGCCAGTCTTAAACATATCACCTAGCGTCCACATGATGACCATTTGGATGCTCATTCCATAAGTTGATTTATTCTTAAAGTTTCGTAGAAATTGTGGCGCTCCTAAGTAAATAAATTACAAGAYTCGTTACATTTTTATAACTGATAATTTACTGTGGGTGTGTAAAAGTAYTCACCTAACATAGCCTCTGTGAAAACGGCACAAAAGCCAACCGCCTCCATAAACCACGTAATTGATAGCATTAGATATGTGATAGCTGCCCCGATTGCCCAAACAACGAGCATGAAGTCTAAATACGATTGAAAATCGGTCCAATTCCAAAAATATTTGTAATCGAGATCTGAAATAATTATTTTGGACAATATGCTTTGAAGTTGAATTTTAGTTGAATTTGTAAGGCCGAAAGGCATACATACATATGAACGTAGGTGCGTACTTACCGTTTAAATAGTGCCTCGAGCGAGCACGTTTCAAAACGCCGGCATCTGTGGAAACTGAGCCTGCAGTATCAGTGTCGGTCGTTACTTTTGGTAGACGCAGATCATCGGCTGGGAAATAATTTATTATTAGTAGGAACGTTATTTGTAATATGCCATATTCAATATGGGCAAATCATAGTGCACTTACCCGAAAAAKTGAGTTCCCTATTTGAAGCATTCATTCTTTTCACTTTAACACATAAATGGATCATAAGGAACATGGTTATGTTCATCACAACACTTTGAACAAGAAGCGGAAGCTCATATTGCTTGGAAAACCTGCAACAGAACAACACAAATTTTTTATTTATAAAATATTTTATATGCATATCTATGGGTGTATGTATGTATATAAGGCGATTAAAGAACGATCTGCTACAGCATTTTGTAAAGGAATAAATTCGTTTTGCTTTGTGTGGAAACTTTGCYATTTTACCTTAAAAGTATACATATCAAATCAAATGCAGATACATACGCACGTAATAAATGTGTACATATGTATGTAATAACCCAGGTGAGGTGGCTATGTYGTAACGTGTGAACGGTTGCGTGCACAAACGACTTGCTGCAAGCATTCTTTTATTTGCAGAACACACGATTAATTGAAATAACTTTTGTTTAACATTACAAAATGTTCATAATTTATTTCTRAACTTGATACGATTTATATAAGCAATCGCTCTTTCGTTTCTATAATATTAGCAATGTGTGGTTTCAAGGAATCAAAGCGGAATCCCCACACGCAGGTTATGTACGTTGTATTTCTGAATCCAATGGTTGTGTTTGGGAATCTTATATTTTTATAAAGTCCCCACTTGATCATAAAACGCATCGCTTGGCTTTAAAAATAATATTTCAGGATTGTTCGCCGGCGTTTAGATGCGTTTTTGACAACGAGGAAATCATCTGGTTAGATCACTCGCGACCGCCTTTTTCTGTAAGGCAGCAAGATTTTAGTTTCGGAATGTTCCGTGGAATACATTGCTTTAGCCACAGTTCCTTCAATACACCAAATTACTGCGACGACGTTATAATCAAGATTTAATTAAATGTCAGCTTCCTATTTTACATTATGAGATGGTTGAATACATAYATATGTACATATATATAATAAAAGTTGCACAACAATGAAATCATAAATATTGAGTAAAATAAACTCTTTGCTTAGTTAAAGCTATTTATTATGATGGCAGAGAAGCTTTTATAGCATTATTCTGTTGTCTATGAGTATAAGTTATGTGTTTATGTGCGTGATAATATGGCTTTATGTTATTTATTAAAAAACACGCTTTTGTGTAGCCGTTGGAAATGATAAGTTATGTGAAAGGGTTATCAGCAAATTGAAAATTGAAAAACGGAAGCGCAGACAAACGGAAATAGAAGTGATTGTATTTACACCAATACATAGGCATACATACTATGTGCAAGAGGACTTATTACCTCCACCTACTGGTGACTTCCAAACACAAATTCTTATGAATCCTCTTCATGTCAGAAATGGAGATTTTCGGGCTTTTGAACTGTGCTGCGGGCATAAAACTGCCGGACCGCAATATTAGCATCAATATGAAGTGAGACAGCCTAGTTTGGCGCAAAAGCAAAAGTGTGGAGACTTAGACAAAATACTGTTACACACAGCTATACATGCATACCTGCACATATGCATACAGCTGCGTGTTTTTATTATGTACGGTGGAGCTTTGTATAACGATGCAATAATAATACTCCTATGCAAAGTGTACCAGCGAGAGCGATACAGTAGAACAAGTAAACTGGGTCAAAACGTCAGTTGCCGCATTCGAGTGCAACATTTGCACCCCTTAAAGAGCGCGCCTAAAAATATATGTCAACACAGCAGCGACGGTGTTGGTTGGCGTTAAGGATTGTCCTCGTCGTTTTTATGCACACTTTTAACTGTAAATCAGGATGTATCGCTTTAAATCTTGAATTCGTAATGAGTAGTGAATTTTGCTGGAAAAGTACATATATATTGTCGGCATGAGTACGGTTTGTTTGTTAGCAAATTTGTTGGTCTTAGCTGAACCGCAGATCCAGGTTGAAAATATATATGTACAATAGTAAGCTGTCCTCCGCGATAATTCCACTTTCGTAAGCAGGGCAAATGCTTACCGAAATATCACGTTCCGCATCATGTGGTAGTGCGAAACGTTAGACGTTCGCTTCTAAATCGGATAAAATGTCTATACGGCTTGCAGCACAAAGTACATATGTATATCGGAGCCGTTAGGTGAGGTCTAGTACACAGAAAATCGATAGATGCAAATAAGTGTAAAAATAGGCTATGCGCGCACTAGTATTATGTGCATGACTGACAATGTCCGATAGATGTGTTTATGGGAGCGCATTTGAGTCAAATAAAATGATATGAACACAGAAATAGGAATGAGGCGCGATATTAAAAACATGAATTGAATTACATGTTTAGCCATGTTCGTTCATGCGTGCGACAGATTACTTCTGTAAAAAATTCCCATTTATCGAGCAAATCAGATAAACTGGTATTTTTACCCGGTACAACTCGCCATCTTCGACAAACAAACGTGATAGTACCAGCAATGGAATTTACTTCGAAATTGTCGGTTAATCCAAGGGTCTTGTGAAAAATTGTGAACATTAGAGTATATGTATGTAATCAATTGCAAAATGTAAAATTGATACGAAATCTCTCAGAACTGTTCTTAGAATTTTGTTATGTATTTGCCCGACAATTACACAATAGTTTAAAATTAATTACAGGCGAATTTCTGATGCTACGACATTGAGCTTGTATGGAGGCCTAGTGTGGATCATATGCACATTCACACAAAAGTTAAAGGAGGTAATATCAATTTGGAACGGCTTCATTAGCCATAAGCACATTGCCTTACAGCCGAGTGTAAACATTGTGAGTATTATAATTTTAGTCTAATTACAGCAATTAATCTGCAGACACTGAAAACATAGAAGCAAAATTAAATTTCGCCACTTTTTCACCAGTTTTTCTACTTAGTCAGTTCTTTTTGGTTGGAATTCCGAAGCTTGAGTATGGACGGYACGAGGGTAAAAACTCCTTCGTTATCAATTTATATCGCCTATATACCTTTTTAGTGCAAATTTTAACAATAAGCTACTTTTCGTGACTTTGTGGGGTAATTTATGCCAACAATTTATGAAACGGAATGCCTTCTTAAGTGCATAACAATAAGCGTTATTAAGATACTCGAGGCTGATGCATGGAAATMAATCCAGAAAGCTGTGCACATCGATCTCAACAGGATATCTTACGCTCTCACGCAAATATGGGAGGTGAGAAAACCTCCTGCGGTTTGAGGTAATGCTGATKCACTGAGATGTTACATAAATGGCGGCTTTGTTATACAATACTTGTGTGAATGCGTCGTTGTCATTTGCAAGGTTGTTTCCTGAGGCGCCCACGCATGGRGCCACTCCCATGGCGCTTACACTTAAGAAAACTGGCACTTGCGCCCACATGCAGACACATAAATAGCATAACTAATTTTAACAAAGCGAAAGCGAATTCGATAGATATATTTATCTAACTGTAAATCTTAGTTTGAGTTGAAAGCAGCATATGTAAACATACACACACACAATTCCGTTAAGTTACTACAGTTTCTCCTAAATTTTTTCATTTGTATCGACGAGTTTCAAGAGTTTTTCTCTTGCTATGAAGGTGATGAATATCGTCAAAAACCTAGCTATGCCCACACAAATGCCGACAATGGAATTTATGTGTTACATTATTCGCTTCCATACCGCAAGAACCAGTACGCAACATAAGTCAACGCTACAAACATACTTATGGTGTATTTTCAAGTACGTTTATCTGTGCCAAAATCGTCGTGCGTTGGCATCACACTGCCTCTATGGCTCTACATTAGTGCCTATTGGTTATTTAGAATTTTATATGTTTCAAGCACACATTACAATTTATCCGCTTCATGTAGAGGACTCCTGCGTTCTTTCGCATATATTCACATTCGACATTCATGTATAAGTTTTGCATGATGAGCTCGCCACTAGATTAATGTGGTAAAATGCTACAAGTACATGCACACATAAATTGAAACTTAAGCAATGCTTTGGAACTGAACTGAATGCAGCTATTTATTGTAGAGCGCTTAGCGAATGGTGGATTAGCAGCAACGCTCTTTGGTGCGCTTACATAGTATTGTTTACCTAAGTGCACACCAACACAGAAAAAGAGAATTCACATTAATTGCGRCTAGGAATTTTAAGTATTAATCAGCAAAGCTTTAGGTTTCATCCACGTACTATGTATAATAGGTTCATGTAAAAGCATTCCACAGTCAACTAAGGCATTTGGGGAGCAAGTGGCGTAACGATGTACATTTAACTCTGAATAGGTAGGTGGCGAACAGCAGAAAGAGGGTGGGAATATGTGAGGTTGTCTCCGCATATTTAAGGTGAACTGATTATCATCAGCTATTCCTGAAACTACACCCATTATATATACATATATATATATAGTATATCTGTACTGCCTCATTTGTCTATTTTACAATCATTAAACAGATTTTAACATCTCGCGAAGAATCTGAGACAAAGAAACAATTAAACCCTTTCTATGGATTGATATATGAAATTAGTCTCGAATTCTTTGGTGCACACCCTATTTGTTCTTATCGGAGTATTTCCRGGGGATAACTATCGCATTGTCCAACAATTTACGCAAAAATGGTGAAAAGCCATATTGAACAGCCCATTCATTGTTAGTACTCCAGCTTTAATGTATGCACTTGTTATCACGGATTTATTACTTTTGTGCTGAGGTTTTCTTTGCTGAATTATCTACTACATTAAACAGCTATTTATCACTTATTATTCTGGTGCAAGTTAAGAATAGAGTGGAGTGACGCATGAGAGTGCAGTGCATGTGTTCATATGCAAGACATACATTTCTATATACATATGCACAGGGTTTTTATTTTAGAGTTATAGGACTTTTTTTGTGTAAAACTCACATGACGACTCTAATTTTCCAAAATACCAACCGAAGTGAGATTTTCAACATAGACGTCTGGTCTATAAACATTAGACCAATTTAGCACTTGGACGCTTGATCTTGTGATTATTTGTTTGGTCCCAATTTAGAATGGTGGAAATATAAATTTTTTTTAAGGCATTATATGCCTCCGAAAAGCACACCCTATATATAAAGATCCTTACATATATGTTATATACATAAGAATATGATATTTGTGTCATATTTATCAACATTTCGCCAGCAGACACACGAGATTGACCACACATTTAGCGGCTTGTGGTTTTTCATATTTCAAGATAAGTTCATGATTTCTTTATAATATGTAAATAATTCAGTGATGATTCTCATGAATAATGAAAATAGAAAATAAATCTGATTTAACTGTTCTGAGAAGTATAAGCGAGAGATCGTAAACTCATGTAATCCTAAGCTTATGATTGACATTATTAATGAATCTTTTAGTTTAAAAAAATATTTATAAAATATGAAATTATCGTTATAGAAGCTTACTTGCTATTCTTTCTTCTAATTATAATATGAATGAGGCATAACATTTGGAATCAGACGTACGTGTGAGAAACTCCAGGCACAGGTAACTATAAATGAGCTGTGAATGTGAGTATGTCATCATCAATTTCTGAAATGGGACGTCGACAGTAGCTTGGCTATATGCAACTTCGATTGTTCATTTGGTTTTAATAAAAATGGTATGCGATCAATATTCTTATCACACATCGCAGTCCCAACTAAGTAATAATTCGAATATTTGGAATATAGTAATTAAATAAAAATGGATTCTACTAAAAGTGGACATATTTACCTTGCAAAAAACAAAAAAAAAAAGAAAAAAAAAAATTGTATCGATTTTTCGTCAATAAAAATGCTAACATATTTTTGTATTTTGAACTGATTTGAAAATTGACCTTGAAATCTTTTCACCCAGCAACTGAAAATACCAATTTGTTTCAGGTACCGAGGTAGTGGAAATATATTGGTAATGGCCAATTTTCAAGCCACAATCCTGTAAATTTTTAACTTTTACAACCTTCGTGCACTTTAAACTAGAAGAGACAGAGCGCACGCATTGAACTAAGGATTAATTAATTAAACTTTCACTGTACACTGCACATAGAATGCCATGTGTATGAGAAATTGGAAATAAGATGTTTTGATCATTAACCTCACCCCTCCACCAAGTCAAAAGACCATTTCAAAGCAACCGAAATGAAAATTAAAAAGAAACACACACATAACATCCAATGCAAAGGAAAGGTAAGCCTGCGTAAGAACGTGAAGCACCAGCCACGTGAACGCTGGTCGAACCGTGTGCAATTTCGCTGAGCTTGTAACAGGTTCACGCCACACTTGACAGCGCATGTGGCATGAGAAAATCGATGCGGCATTGCAAATTATGGACGCGAAAACGCGCGATTCAGCAAAATGGAAACAAAACATACAAATAGCAATGAAAATAATCGAAAAAAAAATACTACAGAAATTAAGTAAAAGCACAAAAATAAAACCATACAAACTTTGGACATGGCATAAACATTTCACTGGACCTGTGTTCAATTCTCTACCGTTGCGCTATTAAATTGGTTGTGTTGTGTTGAAAAGCTGATTTTAAAAATATACATTTTGTTGTTATGCAAAAATGAGCTCATTGGCTGTTCTAACCAAAAATAATCATAATTACATGCATACGTTACTGATTACATACATACATTAATATTGTATAATAAAGTATATGAATTGTGTACATCGCCACAACTAAATGAAATCAGAAAGCGCAGATAAAACCACATCTGTTGGTACTTAGTAATTACATTTATAAGGAAATTCAAGATTCATATATTCTATATTGGAAATACTATACATACATATGTATGTATGCATACGTGCACTATATACATCGAAAGAAGTTGTTACCATATTTTAAATGTCGATGATTATATTAATTTGGAATATCCTTGCCTTTTAAAGCCATTATATCTGCATTGAGTATTTTATTGACAAAAATATGTTTCATTCATTCAATATTTTGAATCAGTATATAGTTGTATATAGATTTTTTATTTTAATTTACAACCGTCCAAATATATCTTTGCGTGTTTTCGTATTTTCTGGCCTCCTCTTTTCATTAGAAAAKTCGCATCGGGTAGAGAAAAGTAAGTCGCTGGCACACTTTTAATGAAATCACAATGACAAAAATTAACCTCGCCCACGTAGCGCCTGTCAAGGCACTCCCATTTTATCGCTTAAAAGGAGAAAAGCAAGAAATACAACATGTTTAGAAATGATTTGTCAAATCTGACTCCTTGCKATTGACCTTACAGAAAGGTCAGCACAAATACAAATGCATATTTTAATTACCTATAAAAAAGCTGATAAAAATAGATATCTTAGCTAAATAATAAATGAAATTCGAGTAATGCGCAGATGGATTTTTGTGTAAATACCAATCTTTTGACTTAGTAAGRGGCTCTAACTGTAGARTAGTTCAATATCAATGCTCACAATCCTAGAGAAATATAAATACGTATGTATGTTWATAAAAARCGCAAATATTAATTAACAGCACACAGTCATACTACGGTAGAACACATCAACCTTCAAAATAAAGAAGGCTTTCGTAAAATTTTACGACATATACCACATATGTATGTGGGCACTCAAACTGGCTTATAGTCAATCTATCAATGCTGCCTGTAAATGCACTATTTATAGCGACAGCGCCACTGATTTCCGATACAAACTTCAGTTAGACGAATATGGTGTGTTGATTAAAATGAAACATGTTTGGCGCTGACTAACTGACAACGATTGGCAACGAGACCGGTTTCTGAGTCATCGCTAAATGGCCACGCTTCTTTTCGTCATAGAAATTGCAAGCTGCCATGGTCAAGTGCAATGACAGTCGCCCGACGTTATTGGCGCGCCGACAGATATTCGTAAGCAATTACTTCGAAACAACAGCAGCTAGCGGCAATAGACCGATTGGCAGACGGCAGCAATGCGGCGATTTTAGTCAACCGCTTTACGCATACGCATGCACCACGTTATTTTATATTATACATATGTATGTGTGTATGCATGTAAGTACGCGTTTGATAAATTTGTTAATGCCCATAACCATTTATTAACGCAAATACATTTCTTAGACTATATTAATTCTGTATCGATTTGTATTGGTCTAATGGTCGCTAAACTTCGATCCGAAACGGCATTTGATCTGAATTTTGGTGGCAAATATGGCAAATGGGCTCACTTCGATTATTGTGCATTCAAAAAATTATATCGAAGTGAGTTTAGGAAGTAGACTTGTTTTCAATTGCGGACTACGTATGTATATGTATGTATAAATGCACAATAGCTTATGTGTGTATATATTTCATCGATTGTTTTAGTATGCTAATAGAGTTTAGTTTTAGTGCAAATATTAATTCAATATTGATTGTTATTTCTTCTATTCAATTAATTCGTTCAAACGCTGTCATCTAAGTTCAATTAACACTTTTGTTTATGTATATATGTATGTACGTACTATAATACAAATAACAATATAGTGATCATAGAGTGACTGCTAGAAGTTGATAAAAAGCAATTTGCTTCTTATCATTGGTCTGCTATCTAAGGACAAGGGTAGTAAAAATTAACAACTTTTCAGATAAGAGTCAGTATAATTTTAATGTGTATGCAATTTTTATTTGATGAATAGGCAGTAACTAGAAAACGGCAGACTTAATAGTCATAAAGGCCGCTGAATTCATCGAAATGAACAAACAATATATATATTATATACATATGTACTATATGTGTATATGTACTTTTCTACATACAACCAAATGATTGAATTGATATTCCTAGACGAATTAAACAAATACGGTATTCTCACTTATCAAAAGAGCTTATTATCCAGATAGTTATCATTTTAATCAAGATTATGAGAATCCAGAATGTAAATATGTGGTTTACCTTCTAAATAAGTGCACATATGTTTGTATGTGTGAAAAGCAAAATGTAAATAAATATAAATGATAGATGAAAATAGGGTAATTAAGCAGACAAATGTTAATGAAATGGTAGAAGCAAACAATAATAGTTTTTTTCGTTTCCGTCAGTTTTATTGACGTTTATAAAAATTGAATGCGTAGTTAAGTGCTACTGTGAAATATGTGATAATATCTGTCTCTTATACACATGTCAGTTTTATTGACGTTTATAAAAATTGAATGCGTAGTTAAGTGCTACTGTGAAATATGTGATAATATGGAAGTGAAAACCTGAGATAATTTTATATGAAACTATAGCGCGCTCCGTAGACAGATCACTTTTTTTGTTATACATATGTACATATGTATATTTATTTGCACATCCATAAGTATGAATATATGAATGTATGTTTAATTGTCCCATATATTCACCAAATACATATTATTTTGTATGTTTTTTTATTACTCTTCAATCAACTTTTACTTATAACAATAGACGGAAGTGGTTTTGCCGCCAACACTTTTACCCAAATTAAATATTATATGATCAACATTTAGGCACACATACTTTTACATACACATATGCATACAGCTGTATGTAATAATATGTACATATATAAAATTATTTGTGCAACTCTAACTCGTCTTTGTCGTGCTTGTCAGAACCTCATGAGATCATCAACCTGTGCGATAAAGCGAGGGATTCAGCAGTCGATTATCTTTCGCCGCAACCATTTTGTATTAACGTTGCGCATTAATGTATTCTTTCTGTTTACTGTCGTTAGCCTACTAATATGTTCGTATGTACACGATGTGAATATATAGTAGACACCTAGATAATTGTATAGCATGTCGATGGGAAATACGATAAGGTTTCAGAAGCGCATTCGAACTATTTATGTATATATACATACATACACATATTCAAGGCATCCTTGCGAGAGACTTTGGACTAGTGTTTCAATAATATAATTTATTGTACATGTATTATCTCGATTTTTTTTTTTTTTTTGATAACCCCGTCTAAAATATGTGTAGAATGAATTGTTTACAATACGTAATTATATGGGATGCTCGCAACCAGGTTTATGCGTATGAGTTGAAAAGCATACAAATAATGCGATAACATAAACATAAACATGGGTTATTTAGCTCTAGTTAGTTTTTGAGACTTTTAACCTCAAAGTATATATTTACTAAACCCAAATATGCATACTAACACACATGTGTTGCACATAAGATTGTAGTATATTGACAATTGGAGGTGCGTAAAGCTTTATCAGTTCACGCTTCTATAACACCATATTTTATAACTGATTACAGCTGTGGATTTCGTTATTGTTTTCAACGAAAATCGTTCAAATAGTAATTTTACGCATATTAAATGTAATGCCTTTAATCGAAATATTCAGAGTGCAAAACCATTTGCATAAAGTAATTGAAATAAATATCCTCTAATTTTCAGCTATCGTTTTCAAAACCAATCCGTACATAGCATGAGAACGTGAATGTGAGATGAATCTCAAAAGTAAAATTAGCAAGTAGCARGTTAAGAAATACACTGCAAAAGGGAGTGGTATAAAATATGAGTACATAATATTCATACTTCACTAAACAGGATTTCCTAAATATACTTAGCAATTCGATTATTGAACCTGTCATACCTGTTTTATTGTGTTTATGTATGTTTGTATGTTAAATTCGAATTTACTTAAGTTAAGTATAATATGATATAGTGAACATTTTTTTTTAGAGATATGTTATCATTTTATAAGAGCATAACATTTTTTTTTTTTGTCCGTTCATGTTGCCTTGGGAACGACATACTAATTATGTCAAAAACTGACCACACTTACTAAATGTACCGAGTTCGGATGCTAGTCAAAAAGGAGTACGCGAGGACTGCAGCATCGTAATTTACAACAACTAAAAGCACGTGCATAGGTATTTACCTGTCATGCGCTGTACAGTCTTACAAAAATTACTGACCACTGCTACCTAATCATTTGGTTCAATATTTTGTGGATTATTTGACAATAGGTACATATATTGTTAAACGTTAATAATAGAAAATTGTACTATGTTAGAATGTTAAAAAAAAAGTTCTTAATAGTCAATGAAGACCTCATCTATTAATATATTTATATTTTATTTATATTTATGGATATGAAGTTTGAAACTTACCAGAAAAAGATCCTTAAGGAATTTGCAATCAATAGCGCAAGACAAACATGAAGCGAAAATCCGTCTGCATCTTGTGTTTTCTTTATTTCCAAATATTGCGGTACATAAGGTATAACACCTCCGATTACCATAGCAGATGCTGCGGCTCCACTGGCCACATGACCGACAGTAATGCCGAGTTCATCATGAATAACCCAATCCATTGTTTTTTTATTAAATGCTTACGTGGTGCCGAAATTGTAGCAATACTACTTATTTTATAAAGAGTGGATAATACTTTTAAACTTTGTAGCAAGTTAGAAAATTGTATTATAAGACTAATAATTTACAAAAGTACGTATACTCCGCATTATAATAGAATTTTTACCATCATAAATAATTAAAATTTTTATCTTCGTATGCATTTATTTACGATTTAATTTTTATTAGAATTGCAATCGGATGGATATGTTTGATGTTGCTTTGGTTTATTTGAAGTAACTACATATGTATGTTATTTTTGTTGGTTTCGCTATATTTGATTGAACAAGCTAATGGAAGTTCTGCCGTTTGGCCGGAGGTAGCGTGCTTTTCGTAACTTGTGCAGTATTCACGCCTGCTTAATCTAAAAAGAAAGGTCAACTTACACATGCAATTCACTTCACTTAATAACATTACTATGAAATAACTGATTTATTTTTATAATAGATGGTACACTCTTGATGGAAAAAAAGGAAGTAATATCTGAATGTGAAGAAATAACTAAGTAAAATTGCGGATATTATTTCGTGGACACAATTGCTTAGATTTTTTCGTAATGGTTATTTCTTTTTTTAATGGTTTTCCTTCAATTATATTATATATGTTTATATGTTCATATTTTGCAATCACAACCAAATATGTTCTTATTAAGTTTTGCAAATATTTATTGAATTTTCCTTTATACGGTGCAAATGGTATATTTATAAGTATGTACATACATGTATGAAAGTATGTACATATACTCAAAGATAGCAAGCCACATTCAAGARCATCATACAGATGCATTTTCACACTTCCGTTTATATTTGGTATGTATGTAGGTTTATGTCGCGGCACAATTTTCCATTTCCACTTTATATTATGTACAAATTATATTTATTATCATTATTTTCGCGACTATTTACTTCAACATCAAAACTTTTCAAATATGTATTTCTTTTTGGAAATGTTTATCTACCGGATCCACTTATCTGTGTGACAATTATTTTTTCTTCTGTTGTCTAAAATCACCTTAAATATTACAATTTTCACACTCACACAATGATGAGATTATGGAACTACGGCGCGCACGCACACGTCCATTGCTCATTCTGGTTTACAATTTTCTGATTCCGATTCCGACACCTATTTTAACAATCTCACAAAATTGACAACGTAAATTCTTCRTATATTTTTCAATGAAAACGAAATGAGAAAATGGCGAATGTCATACGTACGAATGGACGCTAAATTATTGCAGAAAAGTAATTACAAATCATCGTTGCCACACTAGAATTTGGTAAGAATTTTCGACCGTCCTGACTTACGGTATTATAAGCAGTATCCATTACTTGAAAGAAAATTATTTCATATTACATAATTGCTCTGACACATCTGCTCTGCTTTGCGTTTAGTAACATGTATAAAATATACTATGTTTTTGACAAACGTCTGTCAATTTTAGAAGATTTTAGACTGCCGTTTATATACAATGTAGAATAAGTGAATAACCCTACGGTCAAACATGTGGCAGCATTGATACGGAAATCAGCTGATTGGATATTTGATGTTGTATGTCATACATAAGTCTTTTCTGTTATTGCATCTTATAGGTCATTAATTATTTTATTTGGAATTTAAAATTTGCGTAAATAATTTTATAAAATGGCTCAAATAGTTATTTTTCGACAAATGCTGAATAAAACGTTCAAACATCAAATGTGCCGCATGATAGCAATCACTCAGTCACCTAATTACCAAATGCGGAAGGAGGAGGAAACAAGCCGGTCCTTGCAAGAATCTAAAGGGCGAACTGATATATCCACAGATGTAAGGCCGCTAGGTGAAAAAATTAAGGAAAACACAAAAACTGCCAGTTACACAGCGATAATTCTCGCTGGTATTGGTGTGACCGGTGTAATGTTTTATGCAATTTTCAGAGAACTATTTTCAAGTTGCAGTCCGAATAATATATACTCCGATGCTTTGGATCTCGTAAAAGAGGTACATACACAGAAAATTAAGAGATCGAATTTTGAAAGTATCTTAACCATTTAGGATCCACGAGTCCAAGATGCACTAGGTGCACCCATAAAAGGGTATGGCGAGGAGTCACGTCGTGGCCGCCGTCAACGTGTCGCTCATTCGACTTTCGAAAGAAACGGAGTATTACACGTACGCATGCAGTTCTACGTGCAAGGTATACGCAACAGAGGAACAGTACACTTGGAATCTCGTCAAGTAATGAAATGTAATAATTATTAATCTACTGTTMCTTAATAACTTTCCTTACATTTAATAGACATCATCGGGGAAAATGGAATATCGTTATTTATTTATGCAACTTGATTACTATCCTCATACTACTATTATTATTGAAGATAATCGTGCTTATGATCCCAAACCTGCGTCGACTGATATTGCCCTTGATTCTGGAAATCTAAATTTTACTTCGTTTCAAAATAAATGATACCACATGTTCAGGACATAAAGATGTGCACACGAAGAATTTTATTAAAGTTTTATATTTTATRAGATAGCACATTAATCAGTCTATTCTTATAATTTATATCCAAATTGAAGCAAGTAAAGATCTTAAAAAGGCAGATTTGTTTATTGTCAAACCGAAGGATTGTAAATTTTTTTGGAAAAATTAAGATTAAAGTGGTTTTGTTATATCGCCAATGTTTAAGAAATACATTAGCACCTTGTGGATGCAATAATTAAATTAATTTTATTAAAAATTTTTTGTTTTTATTAGGTGCAATTAATTGTACAATTATTACTTGTGTACACTAACGCCAAAGTCTCGCATTAACATTAGGGGAAACTTTTTTCCACTTTTTTAATTAGTACATAACCGAAGTTGAAAAATCATCCAAATCAATGTAATCTCGCTCTTGTTCGGGTCAGTAAAGTTTTTTCCATGGTATCACTTCCCAAGCCCGAATTATGTGCTGGCCAAACAGATAGTCTTTAACCTTGTTCATAATATAGAATGATATTCCGAAAAAGGAAGCAAAATATAACCAAAATTGTCCCAATCGCTCCCAAACACTCAAGTGATATCGCGCTGGCACTTGCATTATATCCAAATCTAATTGTATTTGAAGAGTGTTTCCTGGTTCTTGACGAAAGTAAGTTTCTTGCTCCGAGAGCTGAAAATATGCCGGATTCTTCTTTAGCTGTTCAAGGAGGGACTGTAATTGGAAATCGCCCAAGGTGACGTGACTACTATTAGAGCTGAATTTCACATGACGAAACTGGGTTTTTATATTCCGTCCCGGAAAAGGGCAAGTGAACTCTATGTATTGCTTAAGTTTAAGTTCGGCTTTCAGGAATATGATACCAGAACTTAATTGCATTCCTGATGGGATAACATTATGATAAGTTAGGAGCGCAGGCGGTGAAAGTGAACATTTGTGCTGTAAACAAGCCCAAGTTAAATTAATTGCTGTTTTACGTTTGATTATGTACTGTTTATTACCCTCAGCTTTGCTTCAAAAAATATTGCCAAGTCGATGCTTCTGATTCGACCCGGAAGTGATTCTAACTGTTGTTGGAAATGGGCTCTATCAATTGTGCCATCATGATCAAAATCATCGGTCCAATACTGTAAAGAGTTAGCACTGAAATTTACACTGACAAGTAACTTCTTAGCCTCTTGCTTACCTTAATTCCTTCACAATTATTGCCATGTTCCATTACGACAGTATTTAGCTGAGACAGAGTACTGCATACTACCAAATTTATATCTTGCTTATTATTTACATCTTCCCCTTCCGTGTCAGCAATTAATATGCTTTGGAATTTGAATTGCAATCGCGGTTGCTCGAAAAGTATGCGTGACTCCGAAATACCAGAATATGGACTAAGTAGCGACACCAGCAACATGGGAATCATTACGGACAATATAATGAAAATGAGTACGATAATGCTTGCGGAAGAGCATAGCGAGTTTTTATAAATTATAGAAGTGTTCTTCGTATGCAAAGGTATGAACTTCATTGTTTTTCCCGACTCCTTTGTATGATATTAAATGATTAATGTGATAACTGAATTTCGTTATTAATTTAATTGCAAAGCACTTGATGTCAACGACAGACTGGTATAAAGTTTTCATCGTTATTCCACTGGAGTTTTAAAGTTTCCTTGGCAACGGCTCGTTGTATACATAAACGCATAGGATTGAAATTAATGTCAGAAACTAATTAATAATAAGAAACGTAATTAATTAATAAAGGTGTTCTTACTTTAAATACTTATTTTCTTGTATTACGCAAAAAAAATCAGAAAATGATTTCAACGGAACATAAATTATCCAACGTTCTTTGACAATTTGCTTAAATTGACAAAAAAATAAATGTTTTCGTAATCAAAGATAGATGTCGCTGAGCGTAATTTTCAATGATCCTACAGATGTCACTGCAAAATGCATTTGACATACGCAAACACACTCTAGTTTAGATATGAACCTACGAAAAGTTTCTTACGCTTTTCACCACAMGTAATACCCCCATTTTAGAAGAAAAAAGGTTTATATCGGAAAAAATCGGATTTCGATTTTACGTTCCTTGGAGAAAGTTTCCACAGAGAACGTAATGGCATTTAGTAAATATTAGATTTTTAATACATTATAAGTGTTTGTCACTATAACACCACATATGAAGGTATTCCATTAAAGGTATGGTCTTCAAAAATTGTAGTTTGAACTTTAGTTATTCTAATTAAGTTTTTGGAACTCTAACGTAAGATAATTAGAAAAAAGTCATAAAAATGTATGAAACGAGTCAGATGGAATTTTTAATCATTTTTCTTTTAAAAACCGCAAGACACTCACGCACTTTTTGTATTTCACGCGAATACTACTGTAAAATAGGCGAAAGCCTGTTAAACAAATATACATACACACATACATACATACATACATACATATGTATGTACATATGCGTTAACACATGTCTGTTTTTGGCAAGGGTACTGGGCGTAGTCAAAGAGAAATGCGTAAATGCACAGTTTACAGTTTTTCACAGTTCGCTTTGTCCTCAATGTGAGAAAAGTATTAACGTTACGCCGGGAAACCGCAAGGAAATTCGTCAAATTGCTTGCGAGTATGTAGGCCGAGGCATGTACATACATATGTACCATGTGTACATATGCATGCAGGGAAGGCCTCACGCACATTTCAAAATGCCAGCTAATAAGCCTTAAATGATGAAACCGCAAATTATCAATACATTCGATAAAAAAATGGGTTATAACGGAACGTTTTTCATATTTTTACTTTTCMGACTTTGTGACAGCTTGCAAAGAAATACTTACGCAAATATCATTTCAGATGTCGTTGCTTGCATTCAAATATTGCAGCATTTTTTCTATACTTCGAGCAGAAAATAAACGCTTATCTTGTCATATCATAAATGTACATATACCACATACCTATATACCCTATACAAAGTATGTATGTATGTATGTATGTGCGTGTGCCTGTTTGCATTTGACGTCCACTAATGTCCAGCACGCCATGTTGCCCGCCACAGCGATATGCACAAAACGTTATCCTTAGAGACGAGACACCGACGTTGTTGTTGTATATGTTATTTCATGGAAGCTGGTTCACGTCCACCAAAACAGGTGTTGGACGCCTCAGGCGCTATGGCCAAGCATAACAGYACGGCAGCAGGGAATCGCGTTGCATATTTTTCTTTTTGTGGAAAGCTGTTAAAGAATTATTTTAAAAAATATCCGCTATGTTTTAAATATTCACAACTAAATATTCACAATGTGCGCGCACAACTTTGAACGGATAACAAACTGTCAAAACTGTTCTCCATTTTATGTGTTGGCTGGACGCTGCAGGTGCGTCGGTCCTAATCCAGGGGGAAATCGGAATGTGTCACGAGTCTGCTCGGGTTTTTTGTGTGTTTTGTAAATTTGTGTGCTTGTGCATGATCTAAACTTTTCCGCGGTTTTTTTTTTCGTGCGAAATTGTTACAAATTTTTGACAGTATCGCCAAAGTACGCATTTTGTGTATGTGTAAGCATGAACAGTTTTACAGCTGATTTCACCGCTTTTACTAAACGTTTAGCTAATTTTTCTAACAARGCTATCTGGTAACAAATTTACGTCACTGTTGACCGTCAAAAGTTCGAAGTCGCAGATAACTTCGTCTATCTTGGAACCAGTATTAACAGCAACAACAATGTCAGCCTCGAAATCCAGCGCAGAATAAGTCTTGCCAACAGTTGCGGCTTCAGACTGAGAAGGCAATTGAGAAGTAAAATCCAATCTCGACGAACARTAACCAAACTCTATAGACACCCATTATTCCCGTATTGYTATRTGGTGCAGGGGCAWGGACGATGGCAACGTCTGATGACTCGACGTTACGAGTATTTGAGAGAAAGTTTTTGTGAAGCATTTATGGTCCTTTGCGTGTTGGCCACGGCGCATATCGCATTCGATGGAACGATGAGCTGTTTTASATTTACGACGTCGTTGACATAGTTCAGCGAATTAAAACACAGCGGCTACGCTAGCTAGATCATGTCGTCCGAATGGATGGAAACACTCCAGCTTTGAAAGTATTCGACGCAGTGCCCACCGAGGGAAGCAGAAGAATAGGAAGACCTCCACTCTGCTAAAAGGCCAGGTGGAGAAGGACCTGGCTTCGCTTGGAAACTCCAACCGCCGCCAAGCAGCGAAATAGAAGAACGATTGGCGCGCTTTTGTATACTTGGTCTACGACAATAAAAAAGAAAAAGAAGTGCGAGTTTTGGCTAAAAAGAATTTCATTCCTAAAACTTAAACAAAAATTTCTTGAATCAATCGTTAAAACATGTTGAGTGTCTATACCAAGTCTCCAAAGATAAGACGACAATTCCCGAGCACAAYTTTCCGTAAGCTTTCTGTAAATATGTTCGTCAAGCATGGAGAATAACTGCTCGGATGTGAATAAGGGGCAMTAACTTTATGTGTACTTGATTTCTCTGCTCTTTAAATGATAGTTCTATTATCACCTCTAATTGTAAACCGAATTATGTTTATTGACTGTCTAAAGCTTTCGCTAGAATTGCTAAACTTGTGCACCTAATTGGCTTAAAATTATCTCCCCCTCACTTTATTTTGCGCCAAAGAGTTTCCTATTCCCCAGAGCAGAGTAGAGTAGAGTTGTCGCGCAAAACCTCCGAGTTCTTAAAATTATCATTATCTTTATTATAACAGCAAAGCAACTTCGTGACTAAATATGGTCATTACGAAATGTCAACATAGAAATCGGCAACATCCGGTGTCGCTCAGAACGAAGACACACTAATAAAACTCAACTGTTCTTAAYAATTGCTAGAAGAAATTGCGCTTACTCATCTCACCCACTTCTCCAAAGGACCAAAAGTACTCTCACACAAATAAATATGTACCATGTATGCATACATGTGTGTGGGTATTTGCGGTATGTTTGCATGTGTGCGCAAGCAGAAAAATGGCAGCAAAAATGGCTCCCATGTCTTTCATTAAAACTTTCGCCAAATTATCGGGTAACATATGGATGCTGTCACACACACCCAACGAAGCAAACCTAAAAACCAATCCTTTGCGGCTTAGAAGCATCCGACAACCGACAGATGGTGTTGGTGATGGGGGTGGTGGCGTTCGTTCAAAAGGCAGCGGAGCTGTCTAACGACGACATTGGCGTTCACTTCATCATCGTTCATGCCTGTCAGTCTGCTGCAGTGTATAAATGAACAGCTAGACCACGAGATTGCGATTGCAGGGGGCGGGAGAGCGGCGAAGTGCTGGCTTTTAAATGAAGATGAAAATGTCGTCGCGCTGTTTGGGTGGCGTTCGCCRAATTGCCACCAATATGGGGGTCGAGATGCAGAGGCAGCAGCAGTCTGCGTAGATATCTTCACTCACCTTAATTATGTGATTTCCTTTGAGAGCGTAAATGAAAAATTTCCCCTTTTTACAATGCGAATGCTGTGTGGGTGGGTGGGTTTGTTGGGTGGCACAGGGTGAAGGATGGATGGAGTGTAAGCAGGGTGGCTGCATGGCGTTCTTTGTGGGGTTTTTGTTTGACACCTTGCTCGTTCTTAGGGGAAATGYGGCTTTTTACGCAGAACTGAGTTTGCGCGATTTCAATGGTCGGAAATGCGTTAAGGGGTGTTTGTGGAGCAGCGGAATGAWGTATGGACAGATGATAGTATTTACTCACAAGACAGTGAAACGCATTAGAACTGCAAGAAAAAAATCGAAAATGATTGAAAATACATACATTACTCTCATTAATTTATGAACGGAGTTCAATGATCGGCTGCTTTAGCATTTCGAACTTTTTTTTCTCCGAGTAACCCATTTTTTCTTTATAAAGAGTCACTCAATGCAATGTCGATCCTGAAACCTCTGAGTGAAATACTTTTCTTAATAATACCCACTGTGCAGAATTTGTATTGCCCTCTCCACATGCATGTAAMTATATATTATATGTACATGTAAAATAAGTAGGGATATACATCTGTATATATGCATAGAATGCGCCAGCATTCGCCAATACATCGATTTGGTGTTGACACCAATTGTACTCTTTCAAGCACTTCCGGGATCCCTCTACACCGTTCACAAGCCATATAAATTTATGTGGAACCTTACGCGATTGACAATGTGGCACATCCCAAATCGGCCATTCAACGAGTAACTCCAAGGATAACTAACATATACTCACGGGGAAAAAAAGCGCCAGAGTCTGTGTTTGTGGCGCGTTCACTCCTAAGCGACAAAGCGCCCTCACTACCGTTAGCAAATTTCAGCGACACAGCCAATATTTTTCCACTTCTCTTGCAGCTTTCTCTAGAACTGTCCTTACTGTTGCCGATTCCGCGTCCGTACTCCATTTCTTTGCTTCTCAGTTTTATTCTTTCGTTTTTGGTTTTGTTTCTCGCAGTTGTCGTCGTCACTGCGGTGTGCTTGTGAAAATTTGCCACTTCAACAGCTCTTTTGTGGCGCATGGCGCACACCAACAACAGCCACATCAGCGCCGCGCAGCAACATCAAGCATTGCCAGCAATGTGCTGCAGCATCAAGCATTCAACATCGGTGGCACGTACAATTTGCGTTAATGTGTTGGCGGCACTGCTGAATGGCAAATGGCAACGACGTTGACGATGGCCGCTGCGAGGGCAGTGCTGGTGGTGGGGGGCCGCCGTGTTGGCAGTCGGCCATGTCAATGCGGCATTCGAGAGTTGTAGAAATCTCTATATATGCGCGGTACATATGTATGTATACCTGTAGACTTGGGCAAACCGTTGCGTTGCACGGGCAGCAGCGATGTCTGGGTTTGAACAGTATGCTTTGGCGCTCGAGTATGATATGAAAATTGTGAAAAAGGATATAAACGGCTGCTGACGCGCATAGAATATCAAATACGCGCCACTACATAGCCTCTGCTTTTATCTAATATATGGAAAGCAGCGCTTGGGGTTGGCGACACCCTTATGTACACTTTATGCTTGCGTTCAAAAGTATATAAACTGACAAATGGTGGAAAAAGTGGTAGAATGAGTGGGGAGAAGTACACTGTGTTAACGCAAGAGATAGTGGAAAACATAAAGAACTCTGCTCGAAACATAAAAAAGTCGCGTAGTGGACGACGAACGGAATATCGATTTTTATGCACCAATCGTAGCATTTGCTTTAAGTTTCAGGAGATCGAGTTGGTGCAAAATTTAAGGTAAAAAGTAAGTTGGTGTGCATACATACATATCTGAAAAATTCGATATTTATTTATCGCGGTGTGCATCGGAAATACCCATACAGTTTTCACCAGCCGTTTCACTCCATTAATATTTAAATAAAATATAATTAGATAATTCGGCTGTTTTTTGAATTAATTGTGCTATAGTTCCACACATTCATATATATTGGGTAGGCGAAAACGTCTTTTCATATTTCTAATCAAACTTCAACTTACTTTTTTTTATTTAAACTAATAAATAAATTTTGGTCGACACTTTTTGGCATTTTTCCCGTAGAGACATTATTCCATCAGTGTAAAACTGTTTTGCTTTCTCGGCGAAAAACTGCGACAAGTAATTTACATAGGCTTTTCTTGAAGCCTACTTTACTCCATTAAGGCAGTTCTGCGTTGGCCGAAACAAATATTAGSCCGATGGTGCAAGGCCAGGTCTATATGGTGGATGGATCAAAACTTCCCAGCTAAGCTCTCATAGTTTTTGCCGAGCCATCAGAGATGTGTGTGGTCTAGCGTTATTCTGATGGAAGACAAAGCTCTTTTTGTTGATCAGTTCTGGCCATTTTTTTCGATTGTTTAATTCAATCTCATCAGTTGTTGACAGTAAATTCAACCAAGCAGGAGCAGCATATAGTCGATGATTCCATTTGATTTCCACCATTGAGACCATTTGTTGAGCTTCACCACGCTTGTACCATGATCTTATTCGCACACTATTGTCGTGTTTGATCTTTCTTCTTTTCGTCTCTTGTTCCCATTCGCTTCAGAAATGTTTCGATTGCATTTCGTTTCAGCAAAGAATCGCAGATGTTAATTCGGTYCACTAAATTTTCCACAGACAATTCACGTGGTAACCAAACATCGAGCTTCTTTTAGTAGCCAGTTCTTTTTAAATGGTTCAAAACCGTTTGATGATGAATGTTAGGCTCTTAGCGATGTCATGGCTGTTTAAGTGAAGGTTCTGGTCAATGTTTTCCATAATTTCATTGACTTTTTTAACGATAGGTCGACCAAAGCGAAGTGCATTTCCACATCGAAAATTYCATAATGGAAGCGAGCGAACCATTGTTGGGCTACACAAACTGATACAGCATTGTCTCCGTAAACTTCACAAATTTTATTGGTGATTTGCTTGGCATTCTTCGATTTTTCATACAAAATTTTCAAAATATAGCAAATTTCTTTACTATTTTCACTAATTTTTGAACAGCTGTAACTTTTTGAAGCTCAAAATCTCACCTCTCCATCACTATATGATATGACACGATACGATTAGTAGATTAGATATAYGACTGCAACGACATCTATTAACAAAATACGAAAAYAYTTTTTCGGCTACCTAAAATATATGTATGTATATATACAGGCATGTGTTTTCTATGAGTCAAGATATTACAGATACTCAAATTAAGAAGACACAATTTCTCGGTTCATCAATCTCACTTTTTCATATTATTTGCCTTAGATGTTTCCAAGATATGTGTGTGTGTATTTCTGTGGCATTGGAAGACATTTTATTTCAGTTAATGGGTCCATTTGTGTTAAATATTCGTGTGACATTTGATATGGTGCATTTGACAGAATAAATAATTGGTAACTACAGTTATATTTTTGACATGTGTTAATAAAATAGTTTGTTTGTTTTTCGTGACATGTCAACCACGATTGTCAAGTTTGGCTCATGTTTTTATCATCTCACGCGATTCACCTGAAATTTACTTTTATTGAGCACAAAATTAAAATATTCCATAAATCGAAGTCGAAATGTATATATGTAGTGTGTACATATGCACGTTTGTATAATACGTACATGCTTATGTGTCTTAAGTTTATCTACTTTTGACATAATATTAAAATTTGATTGCTTTTCGTCTCTAGTTGGTAGATAGCTAGTAGTAGAGTGGATGCCTGACGGCGCACCAAGGTCTTGAGGAGGCCTCTACCCACAACTAGTGGCTATATACGAAGATTTCTTACAAAATTTAAAGAAAATATTTCTTTGACTGAAAAATAATGTTAACGTAACAAAACTACACATTACATATGTATGCATGTACGCATTTGAGGCATGCGGCGCGACTATTTTATACACATACACCGTTATATTTATTTGTTTAAAAGCCCGCGTTATTTGGCGATCGTTTAATCGGCCACTTTGAAGACGTTTTTATGGCGCTTCTTACACATATGTATGTTTATTTGTATGAGGCTGCTTGATCCTAGCTCAATGCCGCAAGCGCTGTTGGCGGGGATGTGCTTGTTCAAAGGCCGCGGCGGATTTAGTATCGGAGTGCAGTCGTCGTAAAAATTTCACTTCATTCCCTGGCGTTTTATATTCTATGTGGCCAACATTTATTGTAATACAACAGGGGCGATAATACGAGCCTTACCACACGCGTGCGACACACTAAGACGCTTGCAAATGGTTTCGGCGCTGCGGGTTGCAAATCGTTAACATCAAATTGTAATCCAAAATTAAATTCAAATTTCTCTAACGTGTATGTATCCATTGCTTRCATGTCTGTGGTGTACATCAGCTCTTATCAATTAACTGTTGGCCGCCAGASATACATATGTAKGCTAAGAACTCCGAATTCCCGATGTYTTTTAATGATACTAAAGAGCCGTTTAACATAATAAAAGGTTGTAGACCAAGTTATTGCCGCCTAGTCTATACTATATGTGCTGCAGCAATGCAATGAGTCGGACAGCTAATAATCGTGTGGCAAGTGACTTTGTGGTGGTCAGCGGCTGTGTTGTTAACGACACAGTCAGCGTCAACACCGTAATTCCAGTTGAATTGTGTGACTGACAGTTGCTCGCTAAGCCGCTTGTTGTTTTTGTAGTGTTAATGAGAAGAAGGTATGAAGAAATTCATATATTCATATGACTTTTACCACACGCTCGACAGACCGGGTGGGAGTCCCACCTCCCGCGGATACACAAAGTTTCCAAACGTGAATGTTTAATGACTCTGTTAAAATTAAGGCCATTCGACATGGGTTTTGGAAGGCAGATATGCGGTGGCGTCATTTATTGGTAGTAAAAAGTCGGTTTGAATTATTCAAAAGTTTATTTTTATGACAAATAAATTCAATATAAAAGCAACTTTTTAATATTTTTGGAATTTTGGGTTGAATATCATCAACCTAGCGTAAAATTAGGTTTTAATTATCAGTGTTATATAAATGCCAAGAGAGAGTCATTGAAATTGTTAGAAAAGAAAACAACGAGCCAATTAACAGTTATAGAATATAATTTTGTGAATAGTTGGGGAACAAGCAAAAGCACAAATAGCTGGATAAGTCGGATGAACTGACTGTTCTTCTTTCTGCAAAAAATTCTGTTTTTGTGGTGCGAGTTTGCGGCACCTGATTTGCCCACAATATCCATCAAAGTCTGTTTAATCATTCCATTTATTAGGTTGAGAGCCTCGAATATAAAACATCCTACCTTTTAAGTTGAATTAAACTGAACACACCGTGCTAGGTGTTACGAAAATCGGTTCAGTTGTTTAGGAGTTAACCTCAGAGGAAACGAGACACGAAGCTTGTAGCAACCAAAAATAACCGTCGGAGACCCTACAATTATCATATGATCAGCGTGATGAGCTGAGTCGTTTTAGTTATGTCTGTCTGTCCGTCTGTATATATAAGCGAACTAGTTCCCAGTATTTCAGTATTTTCAGAAATCAATTTAAAATTGTAATTTCTCATTTTGCCAGAAATCGATTTTCGCGTTGTTGAATTTTTCCAAAAATATTGATGAACACTTTTTCCCAAAATTATTTTTGCACTTTCAGCACGTACCCAAAGGAATTGAAATAGTATCTGCATATGATGTTTCATATGAAGGATAACTGTTATAGCGATTCCCACATACCAAAATCTCATCAGTGCTTAAATTTTCGTGAGAAAAGTTTCGTGCACTTKTTCCCCCACATACGCCCGCAGCAAGTGCACAAAGGTGGCAAAGACCAACTACCGAGCACAGGTCATAAATTTTTTCGGAAACATTTCAATTTGTGGCAGTGCGACTGAATTAATTTTATGCCCATACTAGTGTGTCAATGGCCATTAATTCTCGCCCTCAATTGATTGAATTGAAATGTTCCGCTCTGAATCAAAGCCCAAGCCGGTGTGTCAATGCCAGTGCCAAGCAATGTGAGGAGAACAAGATCCACCCCAGCTAACAAAGTGCTCATGTATTGATTTGTCATTAATGTCATCATACAACACCCCACACACATGATTAGTACGCTCGTGTAAATGTGCAGTGACAAACGCAAAAATAAATATGTGCCCAAGCATTTGTTGCGAATCCCGGTGGATTAAGGGCACTCGTGTGTGGCAATATCAATAATTGCGCAAACAAGTGTAATATGGCGCTGAGGGGGTGGAGGAGGCAATTGATTTATTGAGAAAAATTTGCAACACCGTTCACTAATAAATTACAAAGACAATGACATTCTAATGRGAAAACTAAAGCTTGCTTTCACTTACAAACTCCGACTGCAACCCTTTTCAAGTTAAATCCATCCAACTGTCAAAAAGTCGACATTCCGCGCTTATAATTGATTGTCATAATTTTTAAGAGATTAATTTACAAGTACATTCTCTTGTCAATACGACACACGAAGCCAACTGGTGGCAGACGAAAATAGTTCTTTAATTATCATAATCTCCGCAGTCCAATCGACCACGACTACGCTTTTTGTGTCCTCTCGGGCATACCCAGAGTGCGGACAAAACTTTTTGGCAGTTCAAGTAAAAATTAAAGATAATTACGTTTTAATCATCTTTATTGCGCTTTTTCCAACTTTTATACAAATTGCGGTTACTACACATAGCTCCTGTCTCTGTCCCGTCTGACTGGCTGTCATATGCCGCAAATTTCCTGGCATCTCATCATGACAATCATCCCTCAATTAGGGGATGGAACACAGCATTGAAAAGTAACGAAAAGTTTCACCACTTAACCGCAAATTAGAATGCTTGTATGAGAGTTGAATGAGTATGGCACACAGAGCGTGCTTAACCTAACATTTTATGAATTGCTAATAATGAATAAAAAATATGTATATACTTCTTAATACGAACGAACCTGAAATACACTTTTTGTGGCAATGTAGTAAATGAGGTGCCTGAAGTAACGACAGGTGAGAATATCATGCTSATAAGGACGATAAATATATTTAAATATTGGATAGTGGAAAAAGTCTTTTCATATTTCTTATCAAACTTCAACYTATTTTTTTTTTATAATATATACGCCTCCAATAAGGGCGTTTTGCAATTGACCGAAACAAATGGTAGTCCGATGGAGCAAGGTCAGGGCTAGGATGCAAAAAAACTTCTTAGCCAAGCTCTCCCAGTTTTTGCCGAGTCATCAAAGATGTGTGTGGTCAAGCGTTGTCCTGATGGAAGACGAATCTCTTTCCGCTGATCAGTTCTGACCGTTTTTTTCGATTTCGTGCTTAAATCTCATCAGCAGTTGTAAAATGTAGATGGATGATACCTTTCCAATCCCACCAAGTACTCAGCATAACCTTTCGAGGAGTCAATCCTTGCTTTGCGACCAYTTCTTTAGCTTGGTTCGAATGGCCAGGAGATGTACGACTGCAACGAGACCTATTRACAAAATACGAAAAGACTTTTTCGACTACCAATATGTACAGATGTGTTTTTGAAGATGTTTATTTTTGGAATTCCTTTATTGATTTGGGATACTTTGAGTAATTTTTGTTTGGAGAATTAAATGAATTTTTATGGCGAGAATTGTCATCAATTTCGCTTCAAATGGCACTGCATCTCTGCGTAAATCAATTGGTATTCGCCAAAGCTTTGGGAAAGCYAGAGATGCCATACTTTTTGTTTGCAGAGCAGCGTACGACTTGTTTACGCTGTGTTGCACAGATCTAATGAAGATTTACTTTTAACGATTTTACACAAATTCCAGTCCAAATAAGCCACACTCACACACACACACACACATGCTCCCGTTTGGACATTTGTTTTGTGTGTGCGTGTGAGTGGCGCAGATGTTGCCGCAATTCATTTTGTATTTCTAACGGCAACGCTTGCCATTGACCATTCCGTAAAATATAGCGGCGGCCAACGGATGTCGTACTGAGTGTTTGTGTTTATRTGTGCGTGTATGTGACTGGTGTGTTTTCGTACATATTCGCAATAAAAGCATCGAAATGCAAAAACAATAATCGCTGAGCTACAAATCCTACAAGCAATTATAAATGTTGTAGCAAACACAATTTTTGTACACACGCACACACACACACACACACGCGTGCGGCACATACCCTGCCGCAGTTATGGCCATTTTGCCAGAGTTGTCTGCTACACGTACACGGTATAAATTGGAGAGAGTGAAAGCAAATCGCTTGCAATTGCCGCATGTCGCATGCCACTCTGATGTGTATTCTAGCTACTCCAACCACAACAGMAACAGCAGCGCCRCATGCAACAATATYGCAGCAACACTTTATACGAGTTGCCATTATTCTTTTGCATTGCTGTTGTTGCTGTTGTTGCCGCTGCCATGTTGTGCTATTGCCAGATTTATGTGCACTGTATGCGGATATAAATTCTAAATACGCGATCACAAACCCATTTCCTATGCGGCAAACTCGGACCAACACTTTTTCAATCGCCGCATCCGCCTCCGTCCGCTTCACACACACCCCCGCATGCTCGYTCGTTTATGCACATTTTGTGTCCGACTGCTGCATACTTGTAGTTTGGCTTTTATTGTCACTGTTGTGTMATGGCGCTGCCAGTGATTGCGGGCACAGAGGGTTCGCTGGYGAGCTTTTTTCAATTAGCATGCTCGCATTGATAGTTTGCCATGAAGTGATTCTTCTAAATTGCTTCATTGCGCAATTATTGCAATTAGGATTGCACACCCGCAGCACTTCATTTCGGTTGTGGGAGGGGGCGGTCGGCGTTTTGCTGCAAATCAACGAAGAGTGCCCGTAATCTGCTAGTGGCGGTCGCTGCTGTGGTCAGTTCAAGTGTTTACAATTCGCCCCTATAAATCAGTCGGTTGTCTTTTAATCCGTTTTAATTGCTTTTGGTTCTCGCTGGCAACCATAAACGTGCAAATTTTTATTGTAAAACATGCGTAACGCTCTTATTGCTGCTGACTGATGCTGACGATGGCGCTGCAGCAGGCGATTAAATATGTCCATTACAAGCACTTGTCCATTATGAACGATMTAAGAGGCGAGTCTCGCTGAACCGATGAAAGCGGCCGTTACGAGAGCCTAGATGAAGTTTTGGGTTTATTTTTCCTTGTCCAATATATTTTACAGAATAGTATAYTCAGAAAACTTATTTTGATTTAATAGCCATCTATCCAAGAAATATTTCGTTAGAATTTAAATATTTCTTCTTCTCAGTGTGCTTTTTATTATTGAGTTGGAGGATAGAATCATGTGTAGAAGTTCAGTGAGGAAAGTGAATGCCTTTCACTTGGGAGTGACCAGAAACGGTTCTTTTACATATGATTCAAGTAGCTCACCACTTCCGGTCTTCGACCAAGTATCCTCTGGGTAACCAAAGAATATCCGGCTGACATCATCGTTGTCCAAGAAATGCGATGGACGGGATAAGGACTGAGGCGAGGAGGTCCTTGTGGCATTTACTATAGTGCCCATATAAAGGAGGGGGCTGGGAGAGGGAATCCGTCGTCGAGTACTGTCGTTTACGCCGGTGGATGAACGTCTAGCCACAATCTGCATCAAAGTGAAGTTCTTCAACATATCACTGATTTGTGCTTATGCACCGATGGAAGAAAAGGACGATGTGACCAAAGATGCCATCTGTGAGTGCTTGGAGCGCACCCATGAGAGCTACCTCCGCCACGATGACAAACTCATTCTTGACGACTTTAAGGTCAGTTTAGGCAAAGAAGGTATCTTTGGCAGAACACTCTGTAAATTCAGTTTCCACGAGGAAACATTCCCAAAAGCGTTGAGGCTAATGAAGACTGGGAATTTAAAAATGTTCCGAAAAATTCAAAATTTAATTCGAAGAAAATTTGGACTAAAATACATAAATAACAAAACATGTTTTGAGTACACAGGAGTATTCCTACATTCGGCTTTTGTTGCAAAGAGTTAGCACTGGATACATTGTGTGCTTGTGTGGCGTCTGTAACTGTTTTTCCTGTTGTTGCTGCGATGTGGCGACATTTTGTCATTTTTAATTGCTGCAGAAGTAGCATTTGTATTTAACGATTGTCGCTATTGCCCTCAGCTGGCGCATGTGGCAGGGACTCTGGAGAGGGGGGGCTCAATTGCGACTCACACGCCCACGTGTACTCGATTGCCGCTGCGACACATATTKTATCCATTTATTGCCGCAACGCGCAGCATACGGAAACGGAAGTGTTTAACACACACATACACACGAATACGCACATTCCAACTCCGTCGCACGAGCGTGTGGTCAACACGCATTTAAATTCAATTTGCTGCTGCCAGTGGGCTCCCATGTGTGCCATGGTGATTCGTTGTCCACACGCTCACCCACACATATGTACYCCCATCCTTYCGTCCAACTGAGCTGCAGTTTCGACGGCCATTGCTGTTTGCTGGCTGCCAGTATGGCTTGCTGCTGCATTCTTTGTCGTTAGCGGAAGACAAATGTGCCGGAGAAGAGCAGCGGCGATTGTTGTCTCGGGTTTATTGTTTCCCAGCAATGTTTGCACTGCACGCTCGCAAGCGATACATGAAGAATTGCAGTGCCGCCTAATCCTTGCGATGCGTGTTAGGTTGCTGCTGTCTTTTATTGCCTTCCAGTAGAGTTCACTTTACTTTTTTAGCCCGAGCATGCCCAGCTGTGCCAGCAAATTGACCATTAAAATATGTATGGGCTACAATTTGGGGTGCGGACAAGCAAGTTTTGGATTTAAAATTCCTCCAATTTAAGGATTTTTACTTAAACTGAAAAGATTGGGAAATAAATGGAGATTTTTGAACAACAAAGGGGAAAGGAATTTTAGTATGAAGGTTTGTTTTCATTTTGATGAACAGACGACTAGACTTCAAAATATTCTGTTTTACCATTATTAACTATATTCCAAAAAATTATATTACTATTTAGTACGTCCGTTTTATTTTTATATGCATACACTCATATATACTTGATCTTATTAAAACCCTCGAATTACAAATTAAAGCAGCTGTACACACAAATATGAAGGACGGCGCTCTCCCACATATTGTCCACTAAACAATTGAAACTATGCGCTTCCTCATTCCTTTGTTGCTTTCCTGCAGTACTGCCTACAACCGTCGGGCTTAGCCGCCTCCGACTGTCACCACGGCGCATTGTCGTCGAGATGTTGAAATCTCACCAATTTAGCGCCTGTCAGAGAGTGCCCGGCGATCTCCGCCAGCGCACAGCATTGCCTGCCGGTCAGCTGTCCACCGCCGCGCGCCTTTTATGTTCAGATTAAATTCATTTCATTTAAACGAGATTGTGTGGCATTAAAGCGCATTGTTGTAAGCATGCCTTCGGCTCACGGGTGAACGAGTTGCATAAGCCACATATTTATGACATTTTGATTTGCGTGAAATTTGCTTTATGCACGCAGGCGCGTCGTCACATAAACGCCCAGCAATTCAACAGTCCGCTCGCTGATTTCATATCGTTAGCTCAACGTGCAACAAACACCTCGTTYGGCGTTGTGGAAACTGCACAAATACGAGKATKAAGTGAATGCGGCTACACTTCACTCGCATTTCTGCACCTTGTTTGATTCAAAAGAAAATCATCTTTAACTTTTTGCACCTTTTYCCAGTACGGAGGCCACCTCAGCGAGGCGGCGGCTGCTGAAACTGTATCACTGCTTGTCGGTGGCGCGCATGCGTGCGGCACATGCTGCCATGGACTGCCCTTGTGGCATCCTGCTGCTGCAATGGAGGTGCATTGGAGGTTTTTGTGGCGCGCGTGCGCATTGCTGGTATCAACACCACCCTTCCAATCGTCGGAACTGGGTGCCTGCGACTGCAGCGTGTTTGCATTGCCAATTAAATAAATATATGCGTGCATGCGGCGTTAAGTGTGAAACAGACGCCAAGCGAAACATGAAAGAAAACAAAAACAAAAATAGCACTGGAGAATGGCGCAGAAAAAACCAAACTAAAGCGACATATTTTTGACATTTTTATGAGCGCTGCGCACATATATCAATTTGCACCCRAGTGTTGTTGTTAGTGTTGCTGCTGTAGCTGGCGTGCATTAAATGAAATTCCACATAAACGGGCGCCCACGATGCCATTTCATAAATGTCCATTGAAGTAGACACAGCGGCATGGAGGCGCGCTGGCGTTGATGCCCAGAGGCGCCTGCGCTGCCGTGTGGCTGACGCTTCTCTGCGCGCTGAGTGCCGTTGCCGAAGCCGAATCCAGCCTTCCTGTTGCTGATGCGCGCAGTCCATTCATTTTCGTGGCTCCGCGTGCAGGCTCTGCACCCTTCTGTACACCAGCTCAGCTCTGGCAACGCTACACATTTCGTGCGAATATTATTTATTTGCTGTAGCTGCGCCAGCAAAAAAGGAGGAATCGAAAAGTCGACGAGCCTGGGAGTTAGGTATTTATCACACTTTCGCATTCGCATTCGCATTTTTGGGCCGCTTTGACGCGTGCGCTACAGAAGGTCTTCAGCGGTAACACACCTTCCGCAATGGCACAGAAATTGTTTGCTTTCATTTGTCTCACACTTGAATATAATTGTTACAATTACTTTATATAGAATTATTAAAATTGYAAATAATTACTGACAACCGTCGACCGGGTTCAATAAGTCGCTCGCTTTTTTCGCAGCAATTTTAATCGTATGCTAATTCGAAAAACAAACTGATTTATAAAACAGCGATTGCGACAGGCGATCGCATTATCTGCATTATTATAGCAAATATGGGCGATAATTTGCGGTGGAGCTCGGTGATTAATGCGGCAATCAACAGTCAATAGCGATAGTTCAAAGCGCTTAAAACTAGCCATAAGAATTAACAACTAATTTTTTGTAATAACTAAATTGCACTTACATACATATAGCATGTACGCATGTTCAGGTGTGTGCATATGGCGACACAGGCATAGTTGTTGTTGTTGTTATTGTAAATATYAACGAGTTGTTGAATTGAAGTGATGACTTGCAAATCAGCATTTCACAGCTTTCAAGTGACGATAATTGCAACAAATTACGGTTTACCCGCGCGCATTCCGCACATACCGCTCGCAACGTAAGCATTAACATTAACATTAACATTAACATAAACATAACTATTTATTTGCATATGCACATTTGAGCGCGATTAGCGCAAGCCGTCGCTAATTGCCAGCTAACTGTTTGATTTAATGGCTAACGGCTGGTGTAGCTCACCGACGCGGCACTGAATGCCGCTGCAATCTGTGCTTGCTGTTGTTGTTGTTGTACTAGTGCTTTTCGATTTCACTTCTGCACTTTTATTTGAGTAAACTTTGACTTATGAACGCTGCACCGATTGCGCCGATTTTTCAGCGCGCTGCACGAATGCGGTGCTGTGGCGCTCGTCGCTGTCGTTCGGCGCATGCGCATAARCTACACAACCCGAGCTGTAGGTGGTGTTGCGTGTGCTGCGTGATGCGTTTGCTGCGTGTGCATTGCCATCTCCCGTTGTTCGGCGTCTCATAAATTTCTGTTTTTATGCATTGATCGGGAATATGGCTGTCTGCTCGCTTTATTTGTTTGTACAGCAAGTTTCGACTGAATTATGGAATAATGCAAAGATTTATTTGCAGAAATTTAAAGTGTCAAAATAAAGCTGCGAAACATGGTCAATACAAATTGCATGTGGTAGTGGAAAGCAATCAATAAAAATGTTATAATTGAAGAGCAACTTAAGCGCAGTTAGAGAAGGAAGGTCTCGTGAATGCCAATGATTCATATTATGGGTCCT
>NW_017534508.1:969900-984840 GCF_001853355.1 Bactrocera latifrons | reverse complement strand
TATCTCGGATATTCACTAATTGTTGTTGCTTAACGCTGATATTTTAACAACTTTATTATGAACAACCAATTAAACGGCATCGAGTYGATTTGCAGTTAAAGTTGAAAATTACACACAATAGTGGTGGGAGCGGCAGGTGAAGGCTGGGAAGGAAAACAGAAACCGAAACCGAAACCAAAAACTAAAACTTGTTGCTTGCCTCCGGCAACATTTTGCCATCTTCATTCACCATTCACCAAACGATGGAGCCATTAATGTCTTGGCACATGTCACCAGCGAATTTATGCACCGAATGAAATAGAGTTTGCAATTCCATTGGAACGGTTGCCTGGTGTCCATACAAGTGTTGCCTTATACACATTTTTTTAAATAATGAAGTCTTTGGCATACTTATTCAAAGTGTAGGCTGTTTTGGGCGCAAAAAGGTTGCTGAACAGTGTAAAGCGATAAGCTAGAAGCTGAGAATTTCCGCGGAATTAAAATTTTCAGGTTTCTGTGCGCTTAGTGCTCGTCGTTATCCGTAAGTGAGCTGACGTACTTGCTGCCGCAGTAATGACTAAAATAGGTGAGATGAAAGTAATTAAATTTAACAAATAATTAATGTGTTTTTAAATTCTTCAATTAGCTGTATTATTGTTTGGTTTATTACACCTACAACTCTCGAGTAGTTTGGATCGTCAAAGTCGTGTTGACTTCGCCTTGAATTTCTTCAAAACAATCTCAACATATCAGCCAAATGAGAACATCATCGTATCTCCTATCGCGGTGCAAACCTGCTTAGCGATGACCTATGTAGGCTCTGAAAATCAAACGGCAGCTGAAATGCGAAGCGTGCTCTCTCTGGAGCGATTTGGCAGCAAAGTGGACGCCGCCGTCGAGTTTGGTGACTTCATACAAAATGCAGTCTTAGCTCGCCAAAGTAAACTGGAAATGGCCAATCGTATTTATATTGATCAGCATCTAAATATTGTACCCGAATACTATGAGCTGATTAGCAAATACTTTCGGTCTACAGCGGTATTGGTAGATTTTGCAAGGAATGTGCAAGCGGCGCAAAATATCAACGCGTGGGTAGAGTCCGCAACGCATGGAAAGATAAAAGGTTCAATTGATCCATCYGTCTTGACCGCTGACACGGCTATAGTACTGATGAATGCAATATACTTCAAGGCGGAGTGGCTTTATCCATTCGATCCGTCGTACACAGTTCCACGAGATTTTAATTTGAACTCGGCGCAGAAAGTAAAAGTGCCAATGATGTATCGGACTGACGTGAACCTAAAATATGCCGAAGTGTCTGGACTCGATCTGGTTGCCGCGGAGCTGCCATATCAAGGTACAGCTCTCCGCATGTTGATACTGTTGCCAAATCAGTTAGATGGTGGAGTTGCAAGATTGGAGCAGACATTTAGCGGGAACGCACTGCAGCAAGTGCAGCGTTTGTTGAGAGAAACCACTTTGGATATCGTGCTGCCAAAGTTTAAAATTGAATTCGATTTAAGTTTAGTTGAGCCTTTGAAGACGGTGAGTAATTTTATTTTAAAAAATGACTTATACAAATATTTTTACTACTCGTACTTCAGATGGGTATGTATTTGTTGTTTTCTAATGCTGACCTTCCAAATATGGTAACTGGTGYCAAGGGCCCGCTTTATGTCTCAGAGATTAAGCATAAGGCATTTATATCTGTGGACGAAAAAGGTTCAGAGGCTTCAGGGGCCGCATGTAAGTATAAAATAGCTTCCAAGTCAAACATCACTCAGTCCTCCTATTTATTCTCGCAGACTCACAAATACTAGAGAGGTCAGGGCGCTTCTTCCAGCCGAACTTGAACATCGATCGGCCATTCGTATTCATGATATTGGACGATGATGCGATCTACTTTACAGGGCATGTGCTGAAATTCTAAGACGAATGATTTATTGGCTTCTAATCGCCAATGTGGCGCCAACTGGAGTCGAGTGATTGCTGCGGGCAATTTCAAATTTATAGTTAGAACCAAATGGCATTAGCGGCACAAATGTGGAAGAAAAGTATGATGAAAATAAATAGTGTAGAAAATGAGAACTCAACAAATGATTGACTTTGATTTCTAGTTGATTACTCACCAATCAGTTGAAACTGCAAACAAATTAACGTTAATCATTAATTATTGACTGACGGTGTTGAAGAATCGCCGTTGAACGACGCGGTTGTAACGAGCTACGAGCATGCGGTAGGTGTGAATCAACTTGTTGCATGCCTTGTAAGAACGATAAGTCGAAAAATATTAGATTCTCACTAAATGATTTTTGAGTATATTTTTTTTAAATTGAGAAACTGTTGCATTTTCATCAAAATTATAAAATGTGGGGTGACTAATGCTCCCAGCTTACTCACGTTGCGATGAGAGCCCAAGAGATGGTTGCARGTTCCCGCAGGGTAATGGCTGCTTAAGAATGCGCTGTGGGGAGATTTCTAACGCTTTCGTCATCTGACCGGTTGATCGACTATTGACTGATTTGTCTGATCTTCACTTCGCCGTCGAACGCTTTTTTTATGAAAGTGATTGTATGTATGTATGTGTGCTTATGAGTTTTTGTAAAACATTCGACAAATGATTAATCTCTCTTTTACTACCTCCCTCTCTTAATTCGGGAATATATTAGCTGAAGAAACAACTTTATTTGTGTGCGGTTAATGAGAATTTCAGTCTGTGACGGTTGATTTAGTTTATGAAAATGGATTTTTATGACGGCGCCAAAGTGTGGCGACGATGTTGTTACTTCTGTTAAGATTAACTCATAAATTAAGCATATATAATCCATTTTTTATTATGAAGGGGTTAAAGTTTTCATTTAGAAAAGAATGTCAGTGGATGCCTTAACATTTGTGTGATATTTAGATACAAATAAACCACCATCGGAGGCACAAACATCCATCAACGCATCGGGCAGAAGCCGTATTCAGCAAAATCTTAAGTTTGTTGCCGACAAAACTTTAAGCGCCAATGTGTTGAATGAACTGTCAGAAAAATCATTTATTTCCCACTAAAAATGTTGTCAAAGTAACAATGTTGCCATTTTATGACACCGCCATTGCCGGCACACTTGCCAACACACACTCGTGTGCCACAAAAATGTCGAACAGATGAAACGAGATGTGATTTAGAACAGCGGCAGCTGGCTCGCCGCTTCGTTTGTCGGTGATCAGTGTCGGCCCGGTGCAATTTTCGTAGAATTATGTGTTTTTAAATATGCAACTTTGACACAAAGACGTCTAAGGCAGTGATGCTTTGTGAAGTCGCCAACATTTCGCAGAAAAATTTAACGCTTTCGTACACGACACCCATACGGATGGCATGCATCACTCACCCACCAGCTACTGCTGTCCATATCTCTGCTTGTTTGCGACTCTATAAAACCTTTTATGTACAAAGGCATTAAGAAAAAATAAGAAACAGAAACTCTTAGTTTGAGATTTGCGAAAAACGCCGCCCGCTTTCTCGCCCCAGTGAAGATCAAAGCAGACGCTCCCCAAGCTGAAGTCGTAAAATATCAGAAGAAATACTTTTAAATTAACAGCTGAAATTTTTACTACAGTCCGAACCATAAAAAAGCTCGTTGGTGGCAGACAGGCAGTGGAAACGGGATTTTTTAATTGTTTATGAATATATTAATGTTGCGTGCGGTGATTAGATTAAATCGCTGACGATTATGATTATTAGTTGAAAATGAAATGAAATTTTATTTGAGCGCGTATTTTTATTTGTTTTTAAGAATTTATAATTTTCAGACGCAAAAGCCGTAAAATTGTAGAAATCACAGATTGACCTCATAGTTTTTTTATCGTAGCGGAATTGTGTGTTAAAATAAAGTCTTTAACGCATAAAGTGAACCTAAAGGCGGTGCTTGTTACGAAAGACCTGTGATCTCCGCTGATAAAAACAACCGATCTCAACGAAGGTCACAAATAATGCTTAACTCTTATACAACGATGATACCAAAAGAAAGGTATTTCTGTAACGTATTTTCAAAAAGTGTCTTCCCATGAAAAAGTTGCTGGCAACATAAAGAAAACTTCTAAAATTAAAAATGTCTGAATATAGCCCTACACATATGTATATTGTATGTTTAAACAATAAAACCTAATAAGACTTACCAAAAAAACCGCACGAAAAGCATATGCCAAAATTGTTGCATAATTCAGCGAAAAGGGGCGTTCGATGACTGCCACGGCAGCCAAACCCGCTTAGACCGTGCGTCGCGCCCCTTTTTACAGCCCAGCAATTGCTTGCGAACGCGGCTGTATGTGTGGTTGCGGCTGCTTGAAAGCCAAACCGAAGATACACGCAACCGCTGATCATCAGCAACCGAGTATCATCATCAACATCATCATCCATGCGATCCGCATGCCATTTAGGAATAACGCAATGCCGCAACATCGTATGTCATGCCGTGTATTTTGAGCGCTAGCCGACATCCTTATGTAGGACTTGCTTTGACAAGCGGCCGGTTTTGAAAGAGCGTCTTCTGTGCTGCACAAATCCGCCTTGCCAACCTGACGACTTCTTCGATCCGTCTTGATATTATGATTTTTTAATAGCCAGCAATTTTCTCACCTCGCAAAGTGTGAATATTATGGTGTAATTGCATCAACGCATCAACTCCTACCAATTTCGGCCAACGGCGACGGCGACGGCGGCGGTGGTGACCAGCTCTGTGTGGAGCTGAGGCTGTAGATGCAGCAGTGTCCGATGGCGTTGTTAATCGCGTTTGTCGGCAAGCCTKACTGTTGCTGGCGATCTCGCTGCAGTGTGCAGAAAAAGGCGTTGAGGCTGCGTGGTGAATGATGTATCCTCGAGCGATGAATGAGGAAGCGCGTACGAGCAGTTTCRCTCCTCTGCCGCCGCTGTGTTGCCGTTTTGCTTTCGATGTGAACTTTGGAGTTTATTTTGCTCGAATAATGCTGGGCGAAAGGCGCAACACCTACTGGCTCTGGCTTTGATCACACTGTGACCAGAGTTTGAGCGTTTCGGCTGTTCCTATTTAATTGTATGACGTTGTGTTCGTTATAGCAAGACTTAAATTGTGGCAAAATGCATAATTATTTTTGATGTTTCACTTCTTATGTGTGGCAGTTGCTTTTGCGGGCTTAAGGGCGTGCTGTGATTTCCAAACGTTTAACCCGTTCGCAGACTTCTGTCGAAAAACTGAAAACAACTTATTACACTAACGACACTCGAAGAAAATCATGTAATTAGAAAAGTCTACAACTCTCCAATAACAAAAATATCAACTGGAAAATCTTCATGCTGACGTCTTATTTTACCTTAATAGTATTTTTTTTTGGCACTCATCGGCCAACGCATCACAAAGGGTTAAGATCATCACGTACATACACGAGCAATTATAAATCACGCGTTACACAGTTGCCTCGATGAATGAGTGTAGTTGTGGCACTTTTTGCGTACAGTGTTTGTATCTTGTTGCTGTTGTATGTACTAGACTTGTTGTGGCGCATGTTTTCAGCCCACTTGTATCTAAATTTGCCCATCAAGCTGCGCATTGTATATTGTCAGAGCGGCAGCACTGAACATCACCTTTCTGATATGAAASCAATTTGATGGCATAATTTCAACGCACCCTCGAGCGCTATTAATATGCAACATGACAACAACACAGCTACATGCCACACCTGCTGCTGTCCGGAGTAGTAGTGTTCTTGTGATGCTGTTATTGTACAACAACTGCCGCAATTCTGCTTTGTTTTATTTGTCGGCGGTGGCAGAGTGGCAAATTTATACACGGCCCACTTGTCGGCCCAACAAATTTGCCTCATTCCACGGCGGCTGCGGCCAATTAGAGATTCCCGTTTTGTATCTATGAATACTCAGTGCGTGTATACATAAGCACCTAGGCATATGAATGGAAGTATAATGATGGACCGCGGCTCCTTTTTGCGGTCAAATAAGAATAAGGGCAGTCAATTTTATTTTATTGCGCTGCGAGTCCTATGAATACTCAGCAAACGGGTCAGGCCGTAAACTTTTGAATAACAATATAGAAATATAGAGACATTTTYATAAATTCATTTGTTCATAAGCTGTTAATTTCAGCGTATGTGTCGAACACTGGTTTGCTGTTAACCTCACGTATACCTAGGTGTGTGTGTGTGGGTGTGTGGGTTCGCTGTCGTTTTTGAGTATGCTTGATGACCGCCGGAGGTGTTAAAAATTGGAAAAATGCAAATGCGCGCATAAATAATATTTATTTCAGTTTTAAGTAACCATTTCGTGGCTTTTATGTTTCGCTCGGCCTTGCCGCCCGTTGCAGCCTGGGATTGCCTAGATGGCGTGTGCAACGCCTCTTGCACTCGGGCTGACGTTTGCGCAAATCCTTGTGCCAATATCTATTTGTRTGTAAATCGGCAAGATCTCCTCCAGAGGCTTAACTCCAGTAGCTCGGCGAAGAGTAGTTGCAGCGGCGACGTCTGCGCCACCATGCACGGTGCACCTTCCACAACCGTCACCGTAGAGCATATTTTTATGGCTGCGCATGCGCGCGCACAGTAGCCGACACAGTTGTCACTCGGTGGCGCGCCGCAATTTCGCGCCTTGCATTCATTCATTTACCCACCACCACAGCCGACACATAGGCATAGTGTGGTGGCGGCGCGCTTTGTCGGCGCTGTGAAATTCCCACTCACAGGCATGCACACACGAGACGCGGGCAATCGCCAAGAGCAGGTCGCCAAGATTTATGCGCATGTTTCCAATCGCCAGCTTGGTCGTTGAAGGAGTGCAGTTGGTTGTTGTTGTTGTGCCGCAAATTTGTTAAGTGTGAAGCTGAGTGTACAGAATGCAATTGGCAGCGGCTGCTTCGGGCGCATTCAAGACACAAATAAACAAAAGCGAAAYTGCAGAAAACCAAACACGCTGAACAGCACACACACGCGGCAAAGACACTTTGCGGCATATACTCCCGTTCATTAAGTTGCCGCCAAAGTTTTAGTTGATATTTAAACTCACTAACTAATMGTAAATATCTACGCGGGCACAGAASCGCCGTTCGCCTATTATTGGCCGACACTAAAAATGTCAAAAGTTCACCTTGAGCCTGTTCCGGCGACCGTGGGCTACGTGTAGTCCGTCGCAGTTGAGCTTTTAATTAAAATTGTGTATCAGAAAATCCGAGTCCATGGACATAAGCAACACCTGAGAGGTGTGGAGCACTRCAGACACAATGTCCATAAAGCTAGGAGTAGTGCGGCGAAATTGAACATTGCCATTTGGGACTGTTATAACCCATAACCCGGAGGGGAAAATGAGATAAGCTATTCAACGGCTTTCCTATGCATGTTATATGTGTTTGACATTTCTACTATAATAAAAGAGAGGCAGGCTGGACTGTATTTTAATTAGAGCCACATTTTAAACCATATTTGAGAAAATAGGTTGGAATAGATCTAYTTCTTCTTCTTCTTCTTTATTGGCACAGATTAGCGATTATAACCGAGTTAACAACAGTCGTTTCTTCTTTTCGCAATRTGGCGCCAATTGGAAATTCGAKGTCCTTATTCGCCACCACGCTYCGACACGGCGCTYCTCTTCCTACCAGCTGTTCTTGACATTTCGTCCCACAGTTCACTTTTACCGAATTRCTGACGAGTGCTCTCAAAGAGCAGGAGTGMAAATCGAAAAGAAAATCGTTGGGCTATCTGTTGTGATTTCASTTKYTCGACRTCGAACCTTGTATTTGTTGTCGTGGGTTTTTTACTACACAGAGGCGAGTGCATATCTTGCCTGCAACAAATAGTGGTCCGAGTCGATGTTAGGACCTCGGAGCGTACRCACRTCTAAAACACTGGAGACSTGTCTTTGGTCTATCACAACATGATCGTTGGTGGCTTTTCGACCCGTGGAGAGCCATATACCTTGGTAAATTTTTCTATGATAAAAATATTTCGGGCCCTGSAGAAGTCAAATAGCCTCAACCCATTAGGRGTTCCYCATGGAGGCTGAATTTACCAAACCACTTCTAATAAGCTAAGGTAGTCTATTTTGGATTCGCAAGGTCGCAAGCTTTTAATATTAGCATCATTGGATAAATCCCTTCGAAACTACTGAAATAGAACTGACGCACTTCTACAGATATATTGTTCTTTAAATATAGTTCTTAAATTAAATAATTTGATATTATATTGGATGAAAGCTTATTTAAGACCAGTAACTATTTGCTTTTCGCAGCTATTTTCTGCTCACATTCTATTCGCTACGTGCTTAGTATATAATATACATAAGTATATGATAGTATGTATCGTCATCAGTGCTTGGAAGTCATTAGACTAGATCGTCATATCGTAATTTTGGCTAATTACATGGCAACAGCGAGTTAAGTGAGTCGAGAATTTTAGCTCTTCGCATAAAATAGCTTCAAAAATTAGTTCACTGTGGGGGAGAGGAGCGTGAGGAGAGGGGTAAAGTAAGTGCGGCTTAATTTTATGAAAATGAGTTTTCACAACATTCTTACTGAGTGACGCTACGGCTGGTGAAATTATGCTACGCACACTCATACATACATACATACATCCATAYATATACTAAGTGGCAGGCGGGCGGAGGGTTGTTAAAAATGTTAATTTTTATATAAAACAGACATTTTACAATTGGATTATCTGGTATCAACCGGAATGGCAGTGTGCGCGTAACGCTCTCACATCCACGGACATACTTTTGTATATATTTATATACTATATAATATACTCGTATATGCTCATACCAGATACTTGCGAATCCCTTTCGCCGACGTACATTTCGCAATGTCGGTACCTACAATGTGTTATCTACTTTTCGGTAAGTAAGGCATACGCGTGTGAGTGTGTTAGTTCGTATGCGTAACGGCACATTGTGAAAACCCCAAAAAGCTCACTAACACTTTAACAACTCAATGAGGCGGCGRCGCGAAAGACGAAAATGTTGCGAACGTTTTCAACTCCACAACTTTGCTGGATATAACCGTTATGCCGCAAAAGGCTACAATGKGCTCGATGAGGCGGCAACAAGGCGTTGGTGGGCGCAGCGGGCGCGGTGGGTGCGTATTGCRTTGAAAATAAAATAAAAATTAAGTTGTTGGTAATTTGTAAAAGAGCGCGTCGAAAAGTTTTGTGGTATGAAAATGTGCGCAAAAATATCCAAAGTACCTGCTGCTGCCGAGCGCCCGAGTGTGCGCCGCGTTACAGCAAACGCGCTGTGCAGCAAGAAAGTGTTGGCTAATGCGCCATTTTAGGTATTGTGCGAACGTTTCTCTGCGCCAACTTTTTCGCCTTTTTCTTTCAAAAGCCATTTTCCGTTTAAATTCACATTTTAACGAGCGTCCTGYTCAGCCAGCGTGTGCGTGTTGAAGTGCTGCCGTGCGTGGGTGGGGCATGGTGCAGGAGTGTGGCAATGGATTACTTTGTKTGCGCTTGCTGGTGGTTGGGAGGGGAGGACAGTATTTTGATAAACTTTGCGCCACGTTGTTGCTGCTGTTGCTGSTRCTGCTGCCTGCGCTTCGCATCGYTGACTGGCAGTTGCAAACTTGCTATGGCCGGAGTGACGGGCGAAACTCGCTTTAGACTCCGTGGCGTCGGTGTGAGTGAAATTCATTTTTATGATGAGCCATATAAGCTCCAGTTGAATTTTCAAATCCCTTTTCGTCCCGTTACGCCGCTTTTTTGTTCATCGATACTTTTTCCACGGCCTGCCTATGGGTGTGGCTGGCTGCGAACGTGTAAGCATGTGTTGGTGAATGGGTTGTCAAAGCGTTTTGGGTTAACAGCAAATAAGCAGCACAAAATTACAAGGATTTATGTGTAAACGCTTTAAAAGTTCGCATAGATAACGCTCATTTAATTGAGTGAGCGGTGGTCTGCCCCTCAACGGGTGAGGCGCTTGCTGGCGGCTGTTTAAAATTTTTTAAAGCCATACATACATACGTACTTGTTTGTATAGATACTTTACTCATACATTGTGTATGTGTATGAGTGCGCATTTGAGCTTTTATGTGCATGTGTGTACGGCGGTTGTAAAAATTATGGCGATTTGTTTTTATGAACTTGCGTACACATTTTTATTTTATTTTATTTCGGCAGCTTTGTTGAGGAATATTTTTCATATCATAAAACAAATTATTACTTGCCAAGCTTTTTATTTCGCATGGCTGTAAATGCTGCTTAGTGCAGCACACGGCCAGCGCTGAGCGCCATTAAAATAGAAAGCCGAAATGTGTAGATCCATGTCAGCACATTTATTTTCGCAATAAAGGGACAAATAAGCTATAAATATGTTCACATAAATATGTATGTATACTGTAATCTGTATAAAGCGCAGACCTTTTCGTCTTTTATTCGAGATTATCTATTATTAAAAATGTGGAAGTTACAAAGTGAAACGGGTCATAATATAAAATTTCGAAACTGTGAACCCACATAAAATTATCATAAGCTGCGTAAAAGAATGGACGAAAGCCGCTCTGAAACATTCGGCACAAGTTAAGTGTGCCCCTAATGTCTTAATATGCTCACGATATTAAACGGTAACAAAGTTCTACAAAGCGAAAAACAAATATTGAACATAATTCAAAACAACAACCATTCAATAAAGTGAAGTGTCCACTTCTACGCCATTCTTACGCGCCATTCATTCAGGAGCTTCAAGTTATTGAACTATGTAAACAATGGTTTGACTCAAGAACGCCATAACTATAAGGCGTGCTTTGTAGTTGGCTTGATGTCTTCATTGAGAGATGTTTCGAATAGTAGCCACTTCTTGTCAATGTATTTTGCATGCGAATTGCTAAATAGTGATTGCCCGAAAATACGATAATCTCTAAGATTTAGAAGATTGCTGGTACCGTTTTAACCGTGATCACAAACAAATTATGTAGATATGTATGTTAACAAAGTATCACCTTGAGAATATTTAGCACATTTTCTATTAAAATACAAGCCATTTATTAAATATGTTCATATATGCATTAAATAGTATAGCAAGTGATATTTTTTATGCTGACCGCCACCGGTTATTGTTTTAGATGCCTACCTGCGCCTAAAACCTTAAAGCCGCCTAGACATAATAAACACATTCAATATATTTTTTAGTACTCAGAATTTCTTTAGTTTTATAAAATATTTAAATATATGTATTACACGTGACCAGATTTCTATAAATAGAAATATATATCACWAGTGTATGTGTGTATCAAAAGCGAGTGTCAATAACTATTGTCCGTTTGATGTGGACAGCATCACTAAAAATGTCAAAATATTGTCCAGATCGGCGTGGTAGCATACAAAGGGAAGAGAGCATTAAATGATTATTTAAAAAGTCAGTCATGCTGTCTTTAGACATCATTGTCATTCAAATGTTTCGGGTTTCACCGAACAAAGGCGGCAGGCGAAAGACAGAAACATTCAAATAAACAGCGAAAAGTATTGGAGGCGGGGAGGGGGCTAAGGATGGAGTTATGCGCTGAACTCCAAGCGTCTCAAACAGCAACTTATGCCAGAAAACTTAATGCACGGATTAAATCAATTGGACGGTTTTCAATGAGATTGTCAAGCCTGAATGCTGGTGTTGGCGATAAACTATGTGATTTTAATGATTTCAACAAAGTATTCTTTTTATGTCCACTATGGCTCATGGATAGTGTGGATACACGGATAGTGGATAGAATTTTTAAATGATGCCAGTTTGATGAAATATTGGTGGAGAAATAAAATTTTAAATTGCAAATAGTTTAAAAAAAAAAAACGCCTATAATCTCAGTTACTGGATAGCAGAATTACATACGTTTCGCATATAGAGACGAAAGAGTGCTTCTAAACTTCCAGAATCTCTAAACTCAGGACAAGTRCTACTAAGTAACTAATACACGGTAAAGTACAAAAAAATTATACGATACACAACCTGTATGGCAACCTCACTTCAGTTTTAACCACAAAACCGATATACTCCACTGCATATTAAAAGCAAGCACCTCGCCGACACTAAAATCGAATGATCAAACGCCCATTAAATGATCATTCAACGGCAATCAACATAAGCATTTACAATAACGGCGTTCATTATCGAAATTTGAAGCCGAGCGTTTGAGAGGCAGCACACAAGAACTTCGTTCGTCACAGCGTGTTGGTGTTGTGAAGTAGCAAGCGGAAATGAGCAGACGYATCCACGATCGGTGGAAATTTGACATTCATGGGCAGCGCTGGCACAGAGCGGGAACACGACGATTAAAATGTTAAATCAACGTTTAAAATCGTGTTCATTTAATTTCGATATTAATGCGATACAAAAACAACAGCAACCGCGCTTGAATGTGGCTTGGCGAGCTACATAAGCATATATCCATTTGTATATATGTATGCACTTTGATGTGTGTAAATAGTTTGTGGCCGGTTTCAGTGGGTCRTAAAATACTTAAATTATCAACTCAGAACGAACACGTTTGGCGGTGATGAACACTTACGAACATAACGAACGTAACGAAACGTCATGGCACATCATAAAAAGCGTTTAGAGGTACAACAAAGCACTTGGCGAGATTAAAATCGCTCTCGAGCCGAGCAATGCACGCTAAAGTGAAATATTATGTATAATTTATGGGAGCGGGTCGCACAGCAGCAGCAAGAGTGGGCAGGAAAYATGTATGATAACATAATGACGTGTTTGTATATTGCCTCCTGCTACATGGGAACATGTCTATAAGAATATATTATAATCTATATATTTATATATAGTAAAAAAATATTAGTTTATGTGAGTAAGAAAATACTAAATTTGCTCTATATACGAGAAGTTGTTTTTCAATCTATAGCCGCTTTTGTTATACTCTGAACAGTCTGTATTATGTTTGCCACGAAGTTCGTAAAACCCAGAAAGAAACGTCGGAGACCCTATAAAATAAGTTTTGCATCCATCGTTTTCTAACCAAGAAGCTGGTCATTTCCCGGAATCGTCAATATTGAAGCACTTTAGAATATAGCTATGTATGGAAAATAWTTAATTTTGACGAGATATCCTCATGAATGTGTGCATAATTTAAGGCAATAATGCAATTTTYGAAGAAATTGTATAGATCGAATCCCTAGGGTATTAGGTACTATACAAACGAAATGATCGGATTGGCGGTCTCGGTTAGAGGTAAATCACAAATACCCTCGTATTTCGGAGGCTGCACAAATAAAACTTTTTGTATTGATGAACTACATCAGAAAGACGGCGTGGTTCAGAGAGAAGACAATRAACTGAAAGGATTTTAGTCCCGATGATTTTCTAATGAGCCTGATCAATGTSTACGTGCGTCAGCAGACAGGCGCTCTACATACCTACCCATCTACTGTAGGACGACCGACCTATAACTTGCACGTTTCGTATTTGATCCAACGTTTCTTCGGCAAGTGGTCCCGTAAATTACTCACTCTTCGTATTGTAATCCATTGTGCTTGTACTTTAATGCCATGCAAAGTGTTCGCAACACGGTACAGAATTATTGACTTCCGCAACGCAGCAAAGATTGCAACCCACGTCTAATATCAACCTTTAGCCGCTTTCATTAGAATCTCGGCAGTATTTGCTCGCGTTCGTGGCGCCTTTGTTGTTGCTGCTACTGCCTGCGCACGTTTCATTTACAATKCCAATTATGCACAACAATTTCTAATTACAAGACGATCGCCGCCACGATCAGCGCRCTGGATTCTTGGCGCATGTGCTCCCATATCGCTAGACATKTAAGTATATTAGATGCGCATAYAAACCGAGCTACATAAAAATATTATATAAATATGTGTGTGTGCGTCACCGGGCGATCGCGTGGTGCTGCTGCYGCGCTGCTGAGGCGGTTGGCCGTGAACGAGATCGCCAAAGACATGATCGTGCAACAAATTGCAATAGCCGCCACAAGAGTGGCAGCAAAGTGCAGACTAGCGGTTACAACTATAACAAAGCGATCACGCTACGACAATGCTGGCTGCCGACAGCCGACGGCCGACAGCGTCCGGGCGGTTGTTGCAATGCGATAATTATGTTTTTAATGTGCAGTTAATTGTGTTGCAATAATTTGGTTATAATTGTTGTTGCTACTGCTGCTGCTGCTCCACAATATGCTGCCATGGCACTGACACTGGCAATGTGGGGAGCTCGAAGTATTTTAATTGCGTCTTATAGTGTGGCTATGGCTCTATGTTTATGTTGCATACACTTGAGAATGTGTATATGTATGCGTGTGCGCATAATTTTTTGTTGGATATCTCCAACTTCTCAACATCTCGAGACATTGTGCTGGCTCTATCAAGAAATACACTTCACACTTACACACACACGCACTTGCAACTGAGCGCCCAACAAGTGTTTGTTGCGATTTGGCGATTTGGCGCGTTGTTGTTGTTGTTTTTTTCAACAGCTGTTAAATTAGCTCAACACTTTGGTTGACGTATGTTCCACAAGCATGACACTCGACTGACGGTTGGCAATCTCTGGCATGTTGGCAATTTTGACGAAGTGACGTGCGGCGCAGCGACTTTGCCATGAGCTCTGTRAWGCGATGCAAACTTTGCTCCTAAGTCTGCGACTATGCACCGCTCACAYACACACMCACATACATATGGAGCGACTTGYATTGGTTTGTGTAAGTTTCATTAGCAGCGTCTGGTAGCCGACGTGTTGCAAATGAATTTGTTGTTGAATTAAATATTTAGTTCCTGCGTTGAGCGGTGCTAGCGGCGATCGGCTGAAACGTATTTACTCGTATGTGGTGGCAGTTGCATTGAACACGAAGTGACCGTACACGCGCGCTGTGTGCTTGTGTGCTTTGTGGCGGCTGCTGTGATGTTGCCCCCTAAAGGTGGCTAAAGGTGTCTGCAGTTTAGGGGACGTCGTCTACATTTTGATGATATTATTACTCGATCTGTGGTACACGAACCGAA
>NW_017534508.1:911593-969665 GCF_001853355.1 Bactrocera latifrons | reverse complement strand
CACGTTTAATAATTTCAAAAACTTTTTTGGTTAACAAAGAAAATATGCAAGCAACTACAAATGTCAAAATCGGAAATTGTCGAACAGAAAGCAGGTAGACACCAAACCAACAGCGAAGCGCCAACGATGGCAGCCAGTGACAGTTGACTGTASGAGAAAACACGAAGCAGGCTGTCGGAGCTGGGTTTTAGCCACCTGCTGTGCCTGTCATAAGCTACAACAATCACTTGAGCAGACGGCAAAAAATCGGGAGAAGGCAGCGTAAGAACAACGCATGCAAACAAAGTCAAAATCTTTAAAAATTTGCAAAATTAGCCATAAATAATAAAGAAAATAAGCAATAAAGCAAACTGCAAAAAAAAAGTAAAAACCRATGTATAACAGGCAAACAAGTGCAAAAAAGAAGAGCTAATCAATAATAAAGCGACAGGGGCAAACAGCTAAGCCCATCAACACTTGCAACCTGGTGCAGAAGTTTTACGACGCTTTTGAATTCCGGAAAGAACTTAAAATTCGAAGCAAACCAGAGGTGGAATACATATAAAAATGTCAAATGGTTTGTGCGCGAAGAATATGAACGATCATTAGTGGTTGGGAGCACACACACACACAGCCACACTGACCTCTGTGTGATAAGCAAGTACCTGAATAAGCCAAATATTTGACTGCTGGCACGATATCCTTTATATGAGGCTTGGTTGTTGCAGCACTGGATCGATGTTAAGCGCTTCGAGTTTTTGGCTGTCCAACATTGCGGCAGGGCTTCGGCTTAGCCTTTTACTACAAATGAGTGTGTTGACAGCGTATTAATGTATGGCCATAACTCTCGCTTACTTCGGAGCTGGCTGAAGATCAGCTTTTACTTTAACAACATTTTTGCTGTGCCAAAAGGCCAACCGCTGACCACAAGTCGGCCGGCTGAGTGCTTTATATGAAAGCTGTTTCCAGGTCAAATAAATAAAAAGTAARATTGTCTTATGAGTTCGCATGACATCCTGGTTGAAGCCGAGCTTTTTGCTGGATACGCGCTGTGTTAATAAGGTAGTTGCCACAATGCAAAGTTTATACAGCAGTTAAGCGTTGGCCATAAATTGTGTTTTGGTCAAATGGACGGCCTACGAGTGCCTCAAGCTAATTTCTTTCCATTCGGCTTTTATTTACGCAAAATGGTATATGTGTCACTTTGCTAAAACCCACCAACGAATTACTTTGCAGCAATTGAAAACCATGGCGCTTTTACGACAGATGCTTCGTAAGCTGAGAATCAGTCCATGACTTTATTTACAAGAGTACCACTCTAGGGAAGGCGTAAGGCTCAGTGAATTTACAAATTGTTCTTTTAGAGCGACATTCACTTTGATTCCTTTATGCGAAGCTGTTTGCTGCTACTCTCACTTACATGAAACATTGTCTTTGGAAATTATAATTATCTGCTCTCTTAGATGCCGCCGACTCCATAGGACGAGTAACTGCGGCAGCCGGGACCACTCGGACAGAAATAGCATCGCAATTGCTCGCAACTATTTAGCAACTGTCACTTCCCCTGGCAGCAGAGACAATTATGACAAATAAAAATGTCTTGCGGAATCTTTTCAGAAGGCTGGGTGTAATATATACCCATTTTGGGGTGACGCTGAAGAATAGAATCAGTTGCTTAAACAACTGAGATTGACACAACGTTCGCTCACCATTAAAATAAATGACTAATGTGACTGACAAAAGTGTTGTCTGTCAATTTGACACTTTGACTTAAACATCTATGTTGAATAGTAAGGCTGGGCACTATTACGAGTTCGAGTGGTAGATTTACTTCTTAGGAAAACGGCAGTGTTATAAGAATTGACGTGTTTTATGAGTTGCTATTGACTTTTTTCGTGCAAAGTGCAAAGCATTCGTTCTCGTGTAAATTAGCAAATTAATATCGCACTGAGCGAGCAGATCTGTGCACTTACAACATGTGCACCACTTCTTCCGCTTGCCATTCATCATTTCACATGGGCCCGAACTAAGAAAGTATCAATAAAGTGCTTGCCTCCAATCTYCTCGCCTCCTACTCCACTACATGCGTCTTCCGACCCTGTAACGAGTTGGGTGTGCGATCTTGTCGGCTGGTTGCCTGCCGGGTTGTCTWGAAGACTGGCTCGTCTGCTTCTTTTTGTACGCCTCATTCCTTGTGTTGTGTGTGCGTGTGTAATTATTGCGCCTCTTAAGGTTGCGAAAGTGCCAAGTAGTGAATTTACTGCAATGCAAATGCAATGAGACGCAAATGTCATTCAAACGGAACACCAGCTAAGAAGCGAGCAAATAAATCATTCCAGCTTGTATGCACATATGTATGTGCGCGACATGTGTTGCGGGTAAATGTGGCAGAGGAGGCGCTTTCTGTTGTTGATTTTGTTCGAATGCGCTGCCATGAGATTATTTACGAGCTGCATGGCAAACGATGTGGAAAATGATTTGTTCAGGACGAGCAGAAAGGTTGTTGCCGCTGGGCATTTTATCGAAGCAGCAAATGCTGCCAGAGTAAAATGTACGGAGAATGTCTTCTGTTTGATTTGGTATGCAAATTTATAAAGTGTTTTATTTTTGTGAGCTCAGAAATGTAATGATCACTCTTATTTATATCCGAAATCGTTAGTCGGGTTTTGGCCTCTTCAGATTCGTAACTTTTACAGAGCAGTGTGGTATGTAGTCTCCATCTGAGTCAAAGCTTGCATACCTGTATCTCCTGAAATTCTTCTTTGGTAAAACTGATAAATCTTCTTCTTTACTGGCGTAGGCTAAGCTTACGCGGTTACAGCGGTAATTCGTTGTCGTATATCTCATACAGTTCATCGTTCCATCGACTGCGGTATTTCGTAGAACCTTTCTCTCGTAAACTCGTAATTCCGACCCATCAGATGTTGTCATCGTCCATGCCTCTGCACTATATAGCAGGAATGGATGCTGAGTGACTTATAGAGTTTGGTTTTTGTTCGTCGAGAGAGGACTTTACTTCTCAATTGCCTGCTCAGTCTGAGGTAGCACCTGATGGCAAGAGTTATTCTGCGTTGGATTGCAAGGCTAACATTKTGGTTGCTGCTAATGCTGGTTCCAAGATGGACGAAGTTATCGACAATTTCGAAGTTATAACGGTCAACAGTGGCGTGGGAGTCGAGTAGCGATTGCGGCGAATGCTTGTTTGATGGCAGGAGGTATTTCGTATTACCCCCGTTCACTACCAGACCCATTTGCTTCGCTTTCTTATCCATTTTGGAAAAAGCGGAACTAACGCATGGTTGTTGAGACCAATAATAGCAATATCAACGGCATAGCGACATGTGGAAATTAAAATATAAATATTAACTTCGGTTGCAGCCTTCGCAGATTGTTTTCAAGAACTTGATTTTGATCGCTATGGTTGTATGGCAGTAATCTTCTGCTAATTTTTAAGAAGGAATCAGGCAACCTGTAAAGCTGCTTATAGCCTCCACATAGATCTGAAGCCTCTTTATGTGGTGACATTAATTCTGTCTTCGAAGCATTGGCAACAAAGTGTAAAATATTGGCGCGAATATGGAAAATGGGGAATACGATGAAGAAGTGTTTGACATGAGAAAACAGGCCCAAACCTTTTAGACTGATTCCAAATGATTCTCGTTGCGCTTCTGTATCATGGTGGGCCCATTAAATGCCACTTAAACCCAACAAGGTGCAATAAGACGATTTTACAACCACAATTACAACTAWTCAAATAAACACTCTTCTACTTAGAGAAAGTTAATTAGAAGACGCAAGAACGGCTAACAACTAGACAATAGACACAAGAAGAAACGAGCGCCATAAAACCATACACCGAAAACGCCGATCGCAATGGATTTAAAATCGATTAACCTTGTTTCGGATTTCGGCTCTCATTCAAATCTTATTTACACTGCTGTTTGTGTGCTTAAGTGTGTGTATCATTTACATTTTTATTACACTGCTTGCAACACTGCCTAATCATACAAACAAATACTAGCACAAGACGAAGCAAAAAGTGATGACCATTATGTTGATCGTGATTTTGATGCCTAAGTTGATGTTGATGGCACCGCTGATGATGCCTCCATCGCCTGTCGTCGTCTCGTGTACAGGGCAACAGGTTGATTTACGGCAAATGGCCACATAACAGCTACCAAGAAGGGTGAGCACCGAAGAAGTGTCGGCGGCAGAAGATCAACTGCAGTTCGGCATTAAAACAAAAGAGCGCAAGCATAAGCACGGGTGCACATACAAAAGTTGGTGTCGTTGGCTGGCAGACCGACAGAACGTTCAACGCTAATAACGCCCCTCTTGGCAGTCGGCAGCTGAATGGAAAGGAGCCGAAGGAAGACATGCAACTATTAACTGACAGCCGCCACAGCCAACGTCTGAGGCATGCTACAGCGGCATTTGTGTGTATAAGTGCGATATACATATTTGTCTGGTGATATGAACATAAGTTTGTATATATACCTGTATTTATGAGAGATTAGCTGCCGGCCTTGCCGCTGAGGTGAGAAAATGTTTGATTAGGTTTCTAGCTGGTGTTCGAAGTTCCAGCCTGGGGCTATGAGCATAACACATGAAACCAACTCCGCTCACATGCCATGTCTCATGTATTGGTATCGTTTTGCTGGTGGATCCGCACATACCATCGTTGGCAATGGTGTGCGTTTGCTGGCGGTGGCTGTGCGGCGCACTTTCATATTTCAGTGGGGCCGTAAGAAGGTGGGGTAGCCGATCTGATGATCTTCGCTGCCTGTCGATTGCATGTYAGCAGCAACAACAAAAGCGTATAAGCAAAGCACTTCTTTAATGWGTCGGTGGTAGTAATTAAATTCGTTTTATTTCGCACTACTTTTGCATCTTCTTCAACTTTGTTGAGCCGGAGATTGTGTTTTCGCATTCGCTAGCTCTGCCAGCTGGGATGAGCACTTTAAATCGATGTGTCGCTGCGATACTTTAAATCGGCAAATTTCAAATCTCAATTTCACGCCTAATACTTCAAAAGTTTTAATTTATTTAGCGTAACAATTTTATAAATTGCTCATTTCCTCAGCCGGCGACACGGTGCGGACGTGTGGACGGAGGGTGCGTGGATGGGCAAGGAAGTGGTTGACAGGACGTAAGCKAGCGCTCTGCYCTTTCGTGCGTGGCGCAATGAATCTGCCTGTGTGTGTGTGTGAGTGCGCGCTTGTGTGCGTTGGCGAAAGGGTTGTTAATCCGGCGTAACAGCGTCAGCTTCGGAGGCGCTTTACCCGCCAGCGCTGCGCAACGCGGAACCGGCAGCGCTGAGCACGTACGTACAGCGACCACTTGCCGTCGGCAGCGCTATAGTGCCAACTTGTGATATTTCGCACATTATTTTTACCCTTCTTCGGCTCGCTTGTGTGTCTACGCAAATAAGTGGAGATATTGCGGCGCTAGGCATATATTCGCAGTTGTTGTTGTTACCATTGTTGTTCATTTGGCACTTTGTTGATGCTGCTGGTGTTGTGTGCTCTCTGCAGTAATTGGGGTTGGGTGGTGTATCTGGTGATTTCATTTCGCACACACGCACGCACGCATGGACTGGCTGGCACTTAGTTGATTTGTTAGGGTTCGAGTTGACAGTTTATTTTGTTATCTATGGTCTCATTAACTGCGTAACAAAGCAAATCAGGTTAGCGCGAGCGGCTAGTAAGGAGGTGGTGGTAAGCAAAAGTCAATAGCGGCGAAGTCAGTCATGTTGAAAATCGGATTTTCGGGTTAACTGGGTGAGCATTAAGAATATGGGTTAGGAAAACTGAAAAATTGGTGAAGGAGCGTTTCAGCTTCTGTCTAAATAATGTAAAKTTATATTGTATATTTATAAGAGGTATGCATTAATTCATTTGTATTTAAATATATCTGCATTCTTATTGGTTGTYTAAATTACTTACAATTAAAAAATCTATAAATTTGGTACAGCTTCTTTTATGTTCTTTTTGCCATTTTTCCGCTAGAGTCATTATTCCAACGGTTATAAAATTTTTCTGGTTTCTCGGCGAAAAACTGTGACAATTAATTTTCATAGYCTTCTTTTGCAGCCAACTTTAATCCATTAGGGGGGTTCAACCTTGACTGAAACAAATGGTAGTCCGATGGTGCAAGGTCAGGTCTATATGGTGGATTCATCGAAACTTCCCAGCCAAGCTCTCCCAGTTTTTGTCGAGCCATCAAAGGGGTKTGTGGTCTAGCGTTGTCCTGATGTAAGACGAACCCCTTTCTGCTGATCAGTTCTGACCGTTTTTTTTCGATTGCTTGTTTCAATCTCATCAGTTGTTGACAGTAAAATTTATAATCAACCCTTCAACAGCATATAGTCGATGATTCCTTCCCAATCCCACCAAACACTCAGCATAACTCTTCGAGGCGTCAATCCTGGCTTTGAGACCATTTGTTGAGCTTCACCACGCTTGGACCATGGTCTTTTTCGCACTTTATTGTCGTGTTTGCTCCACTTTTCGTCTCTTGTTCCCATTAGATTCAGAAATGGTTCGATTTCATTTCGTTTTAGCAAAGAATCGCAGATGTTAATTCGGTCCATTAAATTTTTCACAGACAATTGATGTGGTATCCAAAGATCGAGCTTCATTTTGTAGCCAGCTTTTTCATGATGAGTGAGTAAGTTCCTTAGCGATGTCATGGCTGCTTATGTGACGGTCCTAGTCAATCTTTTCTATAATTTTATCGACTTTTTCAASGACAGGTCGACAAGAGGTCAGTCTCACATTCCAACATTGTGTGGTATGACATTATGACACAGTGTGAGATATACGACTGCGACTACAACTATTGACAAWATACGAAAAGACTTTTTCGACTAACCAATATTTCCAAAATACTGGGCCATTCAAGATTCAACTAAGCAAAAAGCTTTAAAATATGTTTTTATTGAAGGTGATGGTTCAGGTTAAGTCGTGCACCACACGTTTCTGCAACTCAATGGATCAATAGAATTTAGGAGTGATAAAACGCTAATCAGAAACTAAGCTGGCTGGTCTTCGAAGGCGAGGGAATAAGACCATAATGGAGGAGACAAAAAAMAAAAAAAAAAAAAACTGGATGCTTGTAGAGAAAAGATCGGACAGCGGCTGTAATTTCATGCAACTGCTTTTCATTTTTTTGCCTTTATATCGAAACGAATACTAGACAATGATAGTTTCATTGGTAAGCGCATGCGAGGCTCTCAACACATCAGAAAACATCGGGGTTTGTTGCAAAACATTCAATTACAACGTAGAACAAAGCAGAACAAAAGATTCGGCCATTTGATGGCTTGGTGATATGATTGTTGTCTAAAAGCCGGCCAGAGAAATGGACAGATAGACGAACAGATGTTGTAGTTTCGTGCYGCAATTGTTGAAATGAATCATGAATTAGTTAGCAAATAATTACAAAGCGAAAATGGCAGCCGCCAAAGAATTTTGTACATTTATTGCACGAAAAGCAGCACCGTGAAACACGCACATAAGCATGCGTATGTGTGTGCTCATATCCGCATTTACATACTAACATTGGCTTTCAGCTTGGCAACGTGGCCGCGAGAAAGTGTGTTGCAGCCACAACCGCCTTCGGAACACATGTTGAAAGGCCAGAGAGTAGATTAATTGACGACTTGTACGATCGACGAAGGACGTTGACTGCAAGTGAATGCCGATAAGTAGCTTTCGGCTGCAGAAAAACAAACACATATAAAAAACGGAACAACAACAATTGCTGACACTTTCAACAACATTTGACGGTGCACTTGGTTCGACTGCTGACGTCTGGTGTCATTTGCCTCCTGAGCTGCGGAAGCGACAATACACCTTGTTTTTGGTTTTTTTTATGATATGACACCCATTGCGGTACGTGTGAGTGTGTGAGTGCATCATTTTAGTCGGTTCTGTTTGTTGTCGGCAATGTTAATGATGCTTTCGCGTGTTGTCAATTGTATTATTAACGTTTGCTAGGGCAGAAGACACATTAAAACTGAATTATTAATTTGCAACAAAAGTTGGCAAGTTGTAAAACTCCTCACATACATACATACGTACATATATGCTTAACTGCATACATACAAAAATGTTTAAGGGGAAGAGAGCATGAGGTACTTAGTACACAGATACTACAGAGAATACACAAATATACGAATGCTAATAATACAATAATGCATACATACTGATATCCGCGGAGCTTGGTGCATTGTGCCATCATTAAGAASGAAGGAAGCGCTAATAATATATATAAATATTTGTATATAAGCGATACCCGACAATCGAAACTGATGGGAAAAATTAACATATGCGCCACTTCCCCTAGCGCCCTTTCGCCTTCGAACCAATCACGCCCAGTCTGACGACGCCACTTCACTATGCCACAATTTGACAAATTTACATTCACATGCGGCATATACTTCTTCCACTCGCAAGCTGCCCTGACGCATTGTCCTGCGTTGCTCTCTACAATGCATGGCCTTGTTAACACTTCGTAATTTTCAAATCAAAAAAAGGATGGAGTCAAAATAATCGTAGCAAAATCAGTCAGGCGGAAGTGACAACAAACAAGCCGCGCGGCAAATCCATTCTTCCAATTGTTCTTCCAAGTGCTTGTGTGCGTGTATGTGAAGTCCTTTTGGGAAATTGCCGGCAGTGAAGTGCGCACATAAATCATGGCATTGAAATCGTTGAAAAAAATCGTTTATATAAATTACAAAAAATTAAAATAAAGTGACAAGAAGTCAAGTCTGTTGACTGTCTCATTTACCWAACTAAGTAGATTTTTTCCAACTCAGCTCACTTAGCATGTTGCTAGGCTGACAAACGCGTATGCTAATATTAAATGAGGTGTGAAATGAGTATGAGTAGCGTTCCTTGGGGGCAGCGCTTTAACAACAGTTAAGATTTGAACAGATGCTGATTGTAAACAAAGCCATGCATATGTTGCAAGAAGTGACATAATGGTGAATTAAATTTCTCAAATGCACGTTATATGGCAATTGAGTGCAAACAATTGAGACAAATTAATTAAAAAATTTAAAGTTCGTAATTACACAACTATTTTAGAATGGATAAGTGTCTTTGTTGTGTTAGACCGGCGTTCTTTTCTATTGACAAAGTTTGAAAGTGAATTTTTTGTTTTTCTAAAACCACATATGAAGTATATATACACGCAATTGTATATACACATATTCATATTCAAAAATATATAGTACACTAATTCCATCAAAAATCACAAACAGTTTTTTTTACAAAAGAAATACTCCATTACCATCTTTAACGCTCATAAACTGTTTTCACTTGCTGCTGCGCAGTGATAAATGTCTACCACAGACCGCAGTCCAGTTGATTTGCTAATTGCTGCAAATGTCTCCAGATAATCAATGTTCAAGATTTTGACATTCTTCGAAGAAGACACACTAGCAAGACACTTATGCATTTCTTACAAGAAAACCAACCATAAAGAAGCACACACTCGTGTATGCTCGTGTACGGCGTTCCTTGAATGTCCTTCCTTATTGGAYTGGGCAACGTGTCAGCTGCTGCGTTGACCGCAACTTCGATGGCCTGAAGTGTGCTGCTGTCAATGTGCATGGGTTGGCTCGGAGCGCCTTGAATGCATTTGTGTGAGCCATAAGATAGTCAGAACATTAGGTGTATTGTCCCAGTAGGACAATCAACCAGTTGTAAACTAGTTTAAAATGTAAACTAGTTGTAATCTAGTTTAAAACTGGTTTAAATTCTGAGCCCAAATTAGCAGCCGACTGCCTTCTTTACATATAAGCAACAGCCGATTAAGCCATATTCGCCTACCCGTCCGTATCCTGGCAACTAATCCAAAGCAGTATGGAGTCTCAACTGGTAGCAGTTTCGGATTTTTATCTAAGACAATGATGCAATCTCYAAAGAAATTGGAACTCTATAGCATGTAGCTGCCATGTAACTGAATGATCGGAATCATTCCTTGTTTTGTTATATATCTGCTCAGTTATAYACCATTATCGGTATCGGTGTGATTCCTCGACGTTGTTTTTGTATCGGAAACATCTCCGGTTTTGTGGACRCAACTGGTTTAGGAATGGACTGTCTGAAAACGTAATTGGCARAAGTCTGATGCTTTTCTGACTGCTCTGACTTTAGCCACAGAATTMTCATTGTAAACTGGTTTTCCCTATATGATAAGCTTCAAATAAGGGATTATCTATGTGTGCGTGTGTTCATTTACTACTGGTAGTCTTGTCAAATGATTGAAAGCCTCAAGTGTCGGTCAAGCGCACCTTTATTTAGCCCACTTATGCTTTTGTCAATTTGTCAAGTGTGAGTGGACTGTAATTTTGTGGTTTCGTTGCGGTGAATTTGAATTGAGTACTTGAGCGGCTCTGAATGCGCATTCACCTGGCCGTAAGTGTATGTATGTATAATGTCGAATTGACCACATAATTAATATTAATTTAATTTGCTCAAATTAAAGGCAGCTTCTTGCTGTCCCGTGTATACAAGTCTTGTGCGGCAAGAGGTGGCTTTATGTGCCATGTGCCAGAATGCGAAACGCTTGAGCAAAGCGTTAAAACGCAGCATATTTACRAAATGCCACACTTGCAGCCGAGTGTAGCAAAAGCGCCGATGTGGCAACAGCTGGCAGCTGAAAAACTGGTGGARCTCACGGCTTTGATCTTTTCGCTAACAACACCCATAAATAAACAACAATAAATTGGCGACGAAAACAACGAAAATTAAATCATGAAAAGGAAAATAATATTAAGATGAAACGGCGGCAATTTCATTCGTCAGCATTGTTGTTTGGCGCGAGCGCTTAAAGCGCTGAAAATCGCTGACGCCGTGCARCTTGTGAAGTGCGACAGCACCATTTCGTAGGTGCATTTGTGTGTGTGAGTTGGCGCGCCTGCCTAGACAGCTCATCATCCGGGCATCATACAAGAGACTCATTTGACTAAYTCGCAACCATTAAATACATATCTCTGCTATATATATGTACGTGTTCAACACCAATTCGCATTTACTGACAAACAAATCCTTTTTTTCAAATGTTTTATTTAGAACTAAAAAAGAACAGCGACGACATATATATTTTTAGTGATAATATTGGGTCGTCGAAAAAGTTTTTTCGTATTTTRTCAATAGATGTCGTTGCAGTCGTATATCTCTAGTAGTTAGTTCGTAGAGCACAACAATGGTTCGCTCGCTTCCGTTCTGGAAATTTTGATGTGAAAGATGCACCTCGCTTTGATCGACCTATCGTTGAAAAAGTCGAAGAAATTATGGAAAAGATTGACCAGCACCGTCAACATAAATCATTCAACGGGTTTGAACCATTTAAAAAAGGATGGCTACAAAAAAGCTCGACCTTTGGGTACCACATCAATAGTCTGTGAAGAATTTAATGAACCGAGTTATTATCTGCAATACTTTGCTGAAACGAAATGAAATGAAAAATGAACCATTTCTGAAGCGAATGGGAACAAGAGACGAAAAGTGGAGCAAACACGACAATAATGTGCGAAAAAGATCATGGTACAAGCGTGGTGAAGCTCAACAATTGGTCACAAAGCCAGGATGACGCCTCGAAAAGTTATGCTGAATGCTTGGTGGCATTGAAAGGAATCATCCACTATGAGCTGCTGCAGCCTGGTCGAACGATTGATTCTACATTTTACTGTCAACAACTGATGAAATTGAAACAAGCAATCGAGAAAACGGTCAGAACTGATTAACAGAAAGGGCTTCGCCTTCCATCAGGATAACGCTAGACCACACACACTCTTTGATGMCTCGGCAAAAACTGTGAGAGCTTGGCTGGGAAGTTTMGATGAATCCACCATATAGACCTGACCTTGCACCATCGGACTACCGTTTGTTTCGGTCAAAGCAGAATTCTCTTAATGGAGTRAAGAGCATGAATTGTCTTAYTTGAATTACTTGTTAAAATTTTTTCTTGGCATTTTTCTAGAAATTCCCGTTAGACACTCGGAAGACGAGGCCAAGTTTTCGTCTGTAGATATTACTTCAGGTAGTGCAACCTACTTCGATAATTTAGACTTAGGAATTTTTTACTCACGAGGAAAGCTTTTTTATCTACAGGATTATGGTTGAGGCCYTCAAGTATAATTAATCACATAACTTCGCGCTAATGAAAAGAAAAGGGCACCGTAAGCCGTTCGTCTGCATGCCATACTTCGCATAGCCGGTCGCTCCACACTAGCYGCGCACTGTCGACGTGACAAAAATTTCGCCTGATTTTGTCTTAATTAACGCCAAACGCTTGAATTGCAGTAAAATATGTGTGTGCCGCATGTGGCACTCTCAGCGCTCCACTCGGTGCTGGCATGTGTGCTGTTGCTATGTTGTTGCTTTTGTTGTTGATGGCTGATGAAGTGCAACGAAAGTGGATGCTTTGGTGTGACACTGTGACAGCGTGACAAACACTTGTTTCAATTAATCGGCTTTGCTGCAAATGAGCRCCGTGCTCACCGCCGTCGAGCAGCAGCGTTGCTTTGATATGAAAATCCCCACTTAATTTGGCGTTTGTATATATTTTCGTTGATTTGCCGGTTGTTGCCGGATTTTGTTTGTCGTCGATGCGCGTCATTCAAYACTTTCAGCATTCACTAACGGCGGCAACAAGAAGCCAAAACATGCGATGCTCTCAACTTTGGCCCTCTGCAGCAGGCTGCGCGTGTGGGCCTATCAAGTGRCCGACAATTGGGGCGTGGATCGGGAGGAGACTCAATCGTATACGCGAACATATGTGTGCGTGTGTGTGATTGGTGTGGCGCATTTCACGCATCATTCACACATTGGTTGCCGTTAAAATTTTCGCCTTTAATTGGACCACACGCACACGCGGTCGGCAGCTGCGATCCGCCAGAAGAGCGCGGTGGCATTGTCCGTGATTGCGGATCCGGCCGCAAACTCGGCGTCAGATCAAATTCTTTGAAATGAATATTCGRCTGTTTGGCCATGTCAGTGAACTTCAAACCACACAAATCGGTTGACAAAAGATTTATCGTTATCATAAATAACGAAGGCAGCGACAGCGGTAATTTCGTTGAGAGTTGTCATTATGGACCGAGCAGCTCCCACATCCTCGACACATTGTGTTTTGAAAAGTGAGTTTACCGTGCTTTCGTAAAGCCAAAAATATATCCGCAGCCGAGCTAGGTGGGCCGCTGACTAAAACGATTTCTGTATATGCTTTTGCACATTTTATTTAAAATAGGTGTCTAGGCTTAACGAAGATTTATATTTCTTCGGCTTGCTCATCAAATCTAGTATCTCAAAATTTCTTTTGCCAAAAATCAAGTGCAAAAAGTTATCAATTTACTTTCTCTTTTCCCATTCAGCATTTGCTGCTGTTATCCTTCTTGATACCGCCTTCCTTATTAGCGTATTTGTGGCCACGTGTGCCGCTTTGTCCTGAACTCTGCCATGGTGAAATGATAAAAAATGTTTTCAATTTTCAGTATCCGATTTTTACGGTTGTCAGTGTCGCTCTTTGCGTCGATTAGCATTCCTTTGCGGTAATAATGGCCGACACACGTGCCCTGTAAATGAGCCATATCATTTGCTGGGCGGTGTGTGCGCATTGAGGGGTGGAGATTATCAAGGGTACGTATGAGTTAAATAATAGTATGACATTAGAAATTGCTCATGGAATATGTCATGGGAAAGTAATCGCCTTATTTGTTGCAACAACAAATAAAACATTTACAGTGCGTTCGTATCAATACTGATTTCGAGAAAAAGCAAATTTAACTTTGTTATTATATATTTCACATTGAGTCAAAATGAAGAGAAATATTGGGTAGTCGGAAAAGTCTTTTCGTATTACACCTTTCCAACATAATATTATATGATGCAATGTGATTGGTAGCACTGGAGATGTATAGTACGACTGCAACGACGTCTATTGACAAAATACGAAAAGCCTGTTACGACTATCCAATATTTTTGATTTGATACATTGGACCTCAAACTGCTAAATACTACAGAAATATGTGATTTTAATACCGATGTGAATACATAAACATAAAAAATATTATATATACACATTGGGACCTCTTAATTGCTTATGCATTTTTCATAAGTTCATTATGACGAAGATGCCTATCAACAAATTCACAGAAACTACAATGCGAGCTGCAGATAGTGAAATCAACATCATTAATTAGAATGCGCGTGTGTGTGTTCGAGAGTTTTCCAGCAAACGACAAACGAATGTCAGTTGTTGGCTGTCAGAAATCATAAGCAAGATCACTTGTCAGCGCGCTGCGAGCTGACAGTCAAACAACATCTGTAAGCTTTATTGGAAACAAAGCGGGTTAGGGGGAGTCGAAAGTWGCTAGAAGACTGTGTGGCGAGCACTGTGTTGCATGATTTTCGAGCTGCTTGTTGAAGCAGAACAAAAAATATTTCTTTCTAAAATTGTTGAGAATGTCAAATAAACAAAATATTTATTAATGAAGTTGTCAGTAGAGGCGTCAGTGTCAACTGGGTAACAAGCAGAAATCCGAAAAAAGAGGAGCCGATCATTAGAGGCATGCAATCCTAAGAAATCATTCGAGTGATGAAATTAAACTTGCTTTCAAATGAGAAAGGAGGGTGCGTATTTTCCGCTACAATGCTCATTGACACTTCAAACTGAACGCCGTTCGTTTTCTTTTCTTTTACAAAAAATACATCCAAGACTAACTAAAAATGATCGGAGCTGGCTTCTTATGAATTTTCCCATTTGCGCTGCTAATTTACTCGGCATCCATRGATTGTTAATTACGCGCTATTTGCAACGCTAACTACACTTCCATTTCGTTTCAACGCCGTTTCAAGTTTATCCTCATGAGTCATCGCATAATCACCGAGTGATCGATCGATCGATCAYCGTCTCATATCGCGCGCAGATATGATAAGTCATAATTCGTTAGAAAATAGTTATTAGACATTTGTCTGCGCACATACTCACCATTTAAGTGCCAAAATAACAAAAACATTTCGAAACTATTGTACAACTCGCGCTTAGAGCTAGTAAACACTGGGGCACAGCAAGCCCCCCATGATCGCTGGTGAGCGCATAGCGCTTAGAAAATACCATAAATCCGTGACTGCATTGTTTGCGAGGTGTGAAAATATTCGAGTCGCTATACATAAAATTTTTAAGCTTACGAGTACAAAACTGTTGATCGCTTCGAAAAGTATGATTAATGATCAATCAATCCAGCAAGTGAATACGCGATCGGTGTCGAGTGAGAGGCGATCGCCGCAACAAACTGTGGGCGATAAAAACCTGAAAGACAATAAAAAAAAAGAAAAAAAGTCCACAAATTGTGAATACAGACTTTATAATACAGCGTCACATAAAAACGACTTTGAATGCAACAAGTTGTCCTTTCCCCAGTAAGTAACACACATACGCGCATTTGGGACTTTACGTTATTATATTTTAAGATTTGTGTTTTCACCTTTTATGTAGTCAATAATAAAAGCCATTTCTTGAGGCGCTGTAAAAAATTTATTGAATACATTTTCTGACCCGCAGACATAGAAATATATGTACATGTGTGTATTGTATATATGCGTCTAGAAATTATGCTCGCAGCACTGTTTATACGAGGTATTTCGAAGAGCTCAAATCTACCAAATTATGTCCGATAGGCAGCGTGATCAATCAAACATGCAGATGCGGATATTTGGCTGATGTGCGTGTACTCAATGCGCATGCGCTTGTATGGTTGAGTGTATGCGCGCCGTGGGCATTGTGGAGCGCGCAATAAAATGTGACACCTTACTGGTGAACAATGAAATGATTTGTGGATGCCACATAATAAAAAGTCTGCCATTGAATGCTGCGGGCATGAATACAACACGCAATTACGTACGCCCGTAGAGGTGTAACCAATCGCGGGGCAAACGTATGGTAATCTGCAAGAGAAATTAAAGGTCAAAATGATGGAATAATATTTTTATTGATAATAATTAAAAGCGGAGAAGTGATAAAATTTTAATTTCTTATGTAACTTGTTCTGTGACTTATGTCGAAAATCCCATAATTTATGTCATAAAATGGGTTTTAGGTAAAATTTATGCATTCCAATGCACAACAACAATGGCACTGGTTGAAGGAGATCTAATATGTAAKTGAGGAATACCAATAAAGCCCTTTCTACTCGTAACAGCTGTAGGTGTAAGATTTTAAAGTGAAATAAACTTTGCTGCAAAACAAAAGAATTAAGCGAGAAACTTGGTTTCTTCAATAAAGTTTAGAAAATAAAAATTTGGTGCTAARAAACCATTTAATAAATATTTCAACAAAAAAAAATTTTGTGGGTAATATTTTATCCCTGCTTATTTTTATACCCTAAAACGGGTATATTAAGTTTGCCACGACGATCGATGTGGCATCYAAAATGAAACGTCGTTGATCCTACAAAGTAGTTTGATAAACACAASCCAGCGAGTACTATAAAGTCTTCATAGATGGTCAAGAGATCGTTGAAAACATACCTCGTTCTGGACGACCTTCGACCTCTTCAACTGATGAAAATATTATATGAAGGATATGGTGCTTGAAAATCAACTTGCCACTTAGAGAGAGGTGGCAACAGAGCTCGGCATCTTTCACGCGTTCGTTCTAAAGATGTTGGTGAATATTTTGGGCATGAAACGTGTTCTTGCTCTACTCGTCCCGATAAAGCAGTCTTTTCTTTTACTAAAGAGCCCCGTAAAGAGATCTTTTTGGACATACGTGATCGTGCGAATTTCGAATCCACAACTCATAGAGAGCTTGACGTGCAAGCTAGTCAAATATTAAAAAAAAAAAAAATCGCTGAAGGAGATGAAGGAGGACTGGAAAATTCATTGGCATAAGTCCACATCTGGTGKAGATTACTTTGAAGTCAACATAATAAATATATAAATGAGCAGCGTGACAAGCTGAGTCGATTTAGCCACGTCCGTCTATATACATCTACTCACTCAGTTTTTGAGMCATCGGTCTGGAATTGTGCACACGTCCTTTCTTCACAAAGAAKCTGCTCATTTGTCGAAACRAACGTTATAGGAATTCAAGCCTTCATTTGAAAAACTCTATCTTTAGTCAATGTACCGACATGAAATTTGTTGAAGATTATTATACAAAGTACTTGAGATTTAATTTTCAATATSTTCATACAAATAAATTTCATCGGAAAAAGTAACGAACTTAAGGCTGCTTTCTCAATGTCTGGTTACCAGTCTTCTGCCTAGTTAATGCAGTTTTCCGCTTAATAGGGCGTCCATTTAATAGAGCTTTCACTATATTCTTTAGTTATGAATTTTTACTATCTTATCTAAGTTGGTTGTAACTGGGCACAGTGTGCTAAATTTTACTAAAACCGTTTCAGTTGTTTAGGAGTCCATTGCGGACAAACAACGTGACACGTACTTTGTATATATAAAGACTAGGGGATCCGGCCACGCATTGCTGTGGTATACATTTTATACTATTATTCATATAATAAACTATTCAATACAGAGAAAATTTTATTTACGAATAAAGGCGAAAACGTTTTTGTCGGTATAAGAATCCAAGTGAACAATCAACAAAAAYGGAGTATTGTCATACCTTTTTTTTTCTATAAAAAATGCACTAGTGAAGGGTATTATACAAAAACATTTTTCTTGTTTTTTTCATTTTCCAAACACTCAGTTTTGAGTTTGCAACAGTTGGTTACAGGGTCTTCTATTTATAATGCCCTATTTTATGGGTATTTAAAATGAGCTTAAAAATTCACAAAACATGTCAGCTGCGTATTCGAGTAGCCTGTTTATTGGCATTCTGTCCTTTTAYGTGCACTTTTCTGTTGAAGAATTAAGAGATAGACAAGTTGCGTGCAAAATTTCCATTGTCGGATAATTTTGAATGTCTTTGCAAATTAAGTATCACTCGTATGTTGGATTGAGTTGACTTGTTTCTGCCAATTTACATACTTACATACAACCGTGCTTGTTGTCAATTGGACAGCAGGAGTACACTGCCAACTACTTAACTTGTTGCATGGTAAAGGTCCTGAGGCTAGTTCACTTTAAAGCGCTCTTACACAACATCATCTGGCACGTTTTATGGCACATTATGAAAGAGACTTTCAGTGTATCTTAAATGGTTTGGGTGTTTTGTAACGAACATTAATGGCTGGTGTTGATTTTTATACTCTCACAACATTTTGCTGCAGAGTATAATAGTTTTTTATTCATATTATTGCTTTATGTACAGAGTGGTTATGAAAGGAAATTTCATATGCATACAGACATGACACAAAATCAATAAAATATTTCAAATCGCTTTAAATCTCGATGTGGATGACAATTTTCTTCTACTACAGGTCACAGATATTTATTGCCAGTATAAAGGCATTTTCTTTAAATACATTCATTATGCATCCATTTTCTTTCTCAGTGCTCTCCTCTTCCCGCATTCCACTGTTAAATGCTGAAATTTCATTTCCTCCTCACCTCTATGCCCGCTTTATGCGCTGGCCGTGTATAGTATTTTGCCACCTTTTTGCATTTTTTACACACCTTTTTACTTTATAGCCAGCACTTTGGGCAAATTAAGTCCAGGAGTGTTGCTGCCGTTGTCGTGTCCGGTCGGCGGTCGGTGGTGCTGGCAGGTAATGTGAGCGAATTACGCGCGWCGCAYTCGGCAACACTTGGCCGTTGCGGCGTTGCAGCGCGGAATTTCGTTGCCAAATTACAGGTCGGCGCGTTTAACTTTGAGGCTAAGAATCGTGCGCAATAAACATGAAAATTGATCATATTTCTGGCGCGAATGGGMGCTGGCAACACGCGCCGTCACAACAGCACACTCGCACAACGCGCCCAAACGAGGCGTTGCGAACACTGTGCGCGGCGCAGAAGGTGCCGACCGGCCGAGTGACGGAGAAGACGCATTGCTACTGCGCTATAGCTCTTCAGATGCACGAGCGCATTTAAATAAGCACACATGCACATGTTGGCGAAGGATAATCAGCTCGAAAGCTCTTTAAGGGGCACAAAGGAACGCATTGAGCGACTGCCGTCGTCGTCTGCTCTGTTATTAAATATATTATTTCAATTAAAAACGAAAAGTGAAAATGCTCGCAAGCGCATGTGATATGCATAGCTACTGCCTGCTTTACGAGCGCATTTATGGGTTGTAAAGGAGGTGAGTGTTTTCGTGCAACAACCGTGGTGGACGTTATTAAATTTTTGCGTTGAGAATTGGCACAAAGAGCAAAGTTAATTAACATATGAAGGAGATTGGTAAAATAAATGCTTTTAAAAAATATTATCACATTCGTTTATTGCCACGTTACAGTTATAACAGTTAAGTATATAGCAGTTATGCTTTACTTCAGTAAGCCATATTTTTAATGTGTTAGCTTGGCATATGGTAAATAGGGCAGCCGGCGAGTTATATATTTTCATTATTCTTTCCGTTTTCGCCACAACGAAATGTTAAATTTATATGCAACCACTAAAAGCGATAAGAAAACACTCTAGCGAATAAAAAAGAACAAAGCAGTAATTAAAATTTTTGTAAAAATTATTTTTGGGTTATACTACCAGTACGACGTATGAGGTTCACACTGGTATCAACGCTCAAATAATCAAATAATAATTTTTTTACTGAATTTTTGAGTTTCCAGTTACACCTTAGGTAGATATTTGGGCGCGTGTTTAGATGGCCGAGTTTTTGGAAGGATATTTGGTTCTATGATTTGAAATCACGAACTTGCAAACCCCAGTACAATACTAGCAGAGCCTGGTAGAGCCTGTTAAAAAAGACGGCTCACGTTGCTAGGTATTGTTGACATCATCCCCGCTGTTGTTGATCCCCTGTAACTCCATTATTGTTTCGCAAAATTTAAGTTGAATATGCAAAAAATAGATATTTATGCTTACACTAATATCTTTCTCAAATGTCTTTTTAATTGCAAGCAGTTATGTTGGACTCCAAACAGTTGCTGCAGTCGGATTAAGTTATGCAATTTGCAAAAAAAGTTGCTCGCTGCTGTGAACACAACTACACAAAAGCTCCATATGATTTCAAAAAATTCCTTTCGAAAATGTCTCATACACAAATAGCTGTGATCGCCTGTCCTATCAAATTTCGCATGTTGCTCACCTATAAGACTGCCGACAACAAAATTACAACTTCAACTGTTGAAACGACTAATCGCATTGTGCGCCGCTGTCGGTCTCGACGCTTGCAAGTCAAGCAACTTGCGCTTTAGAGATTTTCAGCAGATAAGCACTACTCTTACATACATATTACACACATATTTTATACCCTTGCAACATGTTGCTGCATGGTATAATAGTTTTGTTCATCTAACAATTGTACGCATCAGCTAAAACGAATCGAAAAATACAGGGCGACAATAACCAAATTCGATTAGCGCAAATTCTSTAAGAACTCCTACCAACAGTGTGGAAATGGATGAAATCGGTTGATAACCCCGTCAAAATTGGACTATGGGCGTGGCACCGTCCACTTTTTAATGAAATCASATACCTTGGGACCTAACCAACCGATTTCGACTAAACTTTGTACGCTTATGTATGGGATATACTATTGAAATTGATAGTGAATACTTTCCTGATAATAGTATATCTGTGTAGTAAAATGTATTGAATCAGGTCAATCCTTCACTGAGCCCCAATATACCTAATGTAAAGGTTTCGAACTTCCGGGTGACTTTATACCGCATATATCGGTTACGAGAGGGAAACGAGAGAGCGTGTTTTGCTCATAATGCTCGGGTTGCCATTTTACGCCTTGACATAGTTCCCAGGCTTCGATTCATGCAAATTGAGGGACTATAAAATGCTCGTTTGCACCCGCACTTAGCCCCGCCTTACCTGTTATCGTTGTAGTTGTCACATAACTTAARTAGACGGCTGGTGGGTTTGTGGGCCCAAATGAAATGTGAAGTGGTTTGCCAGCGCGCGAGCAAAAGATGGATTAGGCAGCACTGCGCTAAACACATTTCTATAAATGTCCACACACCTGCATCTGTGTGTGTGTGAATGTGGAAAATGGTGTAAGCTGCATAGCCGCATAGGTGGCCTTTATGAGTTATAGACGTTTACGTGCCACCGTCACTGCTGACACCCCGCCAACGCTACTGGCGGCAAGCATGCAATCACGGCTTCTTGTTGTGCGCCACTGAAAGGGTGTGCGCAAGGACACTGTTACTTACCTACACGTTGTATGTCAAAGCACATACATATATGTGAGCGTATGAAAATAATATTTTCCTTTTCATTTGTACTTATTTCAACAGCAAATTAACATGCAATGGAATTTCCCGTTTTTGCTGAAAGCTCTTCGTGTTTGTTGCCTTTGTGTCATCGCTGTTGTTTTGTTGGTAGGTGTTACACTCATATACAGTGTTTATTTGTTGTGTCCATTGCTTTGCTCGACATGCGATTTTTTGTTGTTTTCATAATAAGTTGCTGATACGATGCATTAGCATGTGATTTCAGCAATTTATGTCTTTTATTACGTTCGAGTAATTCACACATACGTGTGGAAAGTGTCCACCAACCAATGCATGCCTTTTGACACCGTTCGCTACTTCTTCTTCTTAGGGTGCTATTTCGAAAACTTTCTCAGGTTGAATAGCTGTGGGAGCGTTCGCACATTTCACGCATTTACAACGGCATAAAACTCGGAAACAAAACGAAATGCAAATGTCATTGAAAGCGACACGAAACTGCAAACGAAGAATGCCTAAATTTACGCAGGCGAACGGCATCTTACTCTCAACTTTTCGTGTAAATGAAAACTTTCAATGTCTCCTTTATATTTTTGTGACTGCAAATATTTCGAATTATTATTAAATTTCGAAAAAGATATATTTAATCGCTTTTCTTCCTACATAATTTTCTTCAACTTAAGCTTGTTGCTGTAAAATTTACAACTGACCACTTGTACTTGGGGCAATTTCATTGCATCACACTCACTTCGAAACTCGTGTGCTCTCGGGTTTAGTTAGAATGCGTGGTACAACAGTAAAATTTTTATAATCCTTATAAATTAATTAATTTGCCGTATCTGCGTTAATTCCGTCTCAGTTTTGCCTTTCCACTGCTTCTCAACATTGTCGCCGTTGCCTTTGGCGCAAGTTTATCACGAGTTTGATCGCCCCCTCTGCATACAGACTGTCATATACGCTGTAGTGTACACATATATGTAGACGGAAGGCAGCTGCATCAACAAAACTTGTTAATTATCGTGGGCCGTTGTGGTTGTTAACATAGACCATTTTTGTTAGTATAACATTTTATTATTTTATTGTTATTACCAAAGGTATTTTTGTTTTATTTCTATTTGAAGTCATGGCGCAAGGTGCCGATAGCCGTGGATCGCGGCTTGCGCCAATAAAATATGGTAATACTGTAAGACCTCTCCTATTACTGAAGAGTGTACCGTTACTGTCTAATAAGAGATTAGAAAGGAAATATTATTTTGCACAAACAAAGTCTATCAAGTAAATAATGGCAGTCGAAAAAGGCTATTCGTATTTTTTCAATGGATGTCGTTTCAGTCGTATATCTCCTGTTCTACTAACCACTTTGTGTCATACCATATAGTGTCGGAAAGACGAGTTTTTAAGCTACACTTAAAGAAAAAAGATCAGTTCCTGTAGCACAACAAAGGTTCGCTCGCTTCCGTTCAGGAAATTTCGATTTCAAATAAATCATTTAGGAAAGGTTGAAGCCAGCCAGGAAGAAGCTCGATGGTTGGGTACCACCTGAATTGTCTGTGAAAAATTTAATTAACGGAATTAACATCTGCAATACATTGCTGAAACGAAATGAAATCGAACCATTTCTGAAGCGAATTGTAACAGGAGACGAAAAGTGGATCGAGTACGACAATATTGTGCGAAAAAGATCATGGTACAAGCGTGGTGAAGCTCAACAAATGGTCGCAAAGCCAAGATTGACGCCTCGAAGAGTTATGCTGAGTGTTTGGTGGGATTGGAAAGGAATAATCCACTATGAGCTGCTCCAGCCTGGGAAGTCTTGATGCATCCACCATATAGCCCCGACTTTGCACCATCGGACTACCATTTGTTTCAGTCAATGCAGAACTCCCTTAATGGCGTAAAATTCGCTTTAAAAGAAGCCTGTAAAAATTAATTGTTGCAGTTTTCGGCCGAGAAAAGTTTTACACTGATGGAATAGCATCAGCCTTTTGCTTTTCTAGCAGAAAAATAAAAAAAGTGGTCGATCAAACTTTTTCATATTTGGTTCATTATAAATATTAAAGAAAATAAGTTGGAGTGTGTTCAGAAATACGAAAAGACTTTTTCCACAAACCAATATTAAGAAAGTTTGGGATATAGAAGCTTTGAACTTGATTTTAGCACATTTTTGCCCAAAGATATAATTTTTAGCTTATAGTAATAATCTTTACAAACACGATTTAGCAATCGTAAAGTATCTGTATACAAATTGCCTGCTTGGTATTTGCTTAGCACGCTTAGCTGCTCTAGTCCCCACTCGGCATACACATTTTAACTGTGCCAGCATGTTGAACGTCGTGTTAAAAAACATGTTCGCAATTAAGTGATGTCCTGCAGTGCGAACATTGTTATTGTACATTCCACTGCGTGGCTCCCTCAACCTCCCCAGTCCAGTACAGCATTTCGCGTACAAACCGATAAACAAACAGACCCTAAATTTATGAAATATGCCTTCGCGTTCGCTGTGCCAGGCTGTCTGTGGCAATGGATTTGTCTCCTTTGGCTTGGACATTCTTGGTTTTGTGCGATTCCTTTTTGTAGCACTTTCTTGTCGTTCAGTCGCACATTGCGTGTGGGGCATTCAATTGCGACTGTGGTGACTGTGGCAGTGCGCATGCGCCGTATGCAAAGCGCTTTGCTAACAAGTCAGTGGTAAATATGGCTTAAATATATTTGTACACACATATATGAAATGTACGTACAATGAAACAAGCACATCTCACCTGGCGTTAACACAAAGGTTGCACGTAAATGACCCAAGTTATCATAAACATGTCAAAAGTTGTAAATTAAGTGCGCAGCATGCCATCAAAGCAACGGTAACAACCAGTAACGAAACAACGAAACAACGACAGTGCCAACCAAATTGTGGCAGAATTTTGTATATGAGGTCATTCGTAATGTGTTYGTTGATGATCGTTGTACGCGATACTAAATGGTCACCTTTTTTTGTATGAAAACATGCTTACTGCGCCTAAAAGTCTGCTTGGTGGATACGTGGAGGGCTTTTTGCAAATACTGCGGAACTGCGCTCTTGTTTCCAGCAAATATTACGAAAATTTTGTCTTAGAGCTTTTTTTCTGGCGACCGAAAAACTTAAAATTATTCGGATTCTTTTAATTATTTGGTATCTAGGATATTTGTTGTACCTTAAACGGGTTGTAATTCATAGGCAACTGTACACAACGGTGCCACAATCCAAATATTCGCCAAAAATGCTGAATTATGGAAAAGTTAGCGCTAATAAAACTTAACTGCCGTAAATTAAGCGAACAATTATTGTGGCTGGGTGTGAGGAATGGTGCCCCTTCGGTGCCCACATGCAGGTGAGCGTGCACGCGAGAGCTTTTGCCACCAAAATAACACTATAAATGCCTTTCAACTGCCACCAAGTGTTGATGTGCCAAAGTTTGATACCAGAAATAGATTGAGTGACAGCATAAAATACATGCAACGCGTTCATTTCCACTGAAACTATTGAAGAACGAAAAAATATGGTCAGGTAAACTGCACTTTTCTAAGCGACGAAAAAATTGAAAAATAAAATAGAAAAATAATGGGTGAGTCCACATTATAATCAGAATAAACTTGCTGTTCACATATTAGCCGRTTGCTTGACTTAGATTTGTGGATTATATCGAGAATTTATTCAATTTATTTCACTAATGGAGGGGTCTGCATCCTYTGTGGTACACCTTAAATTAAATTTCCCCCCACCATTGCTCTTTGAATAGTAGTTGAGCACTCGCGCATACAAAAATCATAAATACATATAATTTCGTMTCTTATTTCAATTCCATTTGCATTTGAGTTAATAACAGGATTTATTCTRAATTTGCGTTTTTCGATAAGCATTTGCACCCTTTATTCAAAACAATTGTGTGTTTTTGTTGTACGATAATATATAATAATAATAACCTGARCATTAGCAACAATTCATTGTGGCTCCGTGCGGAGCACATCAAAGGACGGTGCGATCGAATGGAAGGAGTGAATTTGTTAATGCGTTTTTATAGCGCGTGTGCCATCCCCACTGCCATTATCATTACCAAGGCTAACAATAGCGAATGTGCTAATACCAAACGTGCGTATTTATGTGTTATGCACCTTATAATTGCTTCGAATATGTGTGTGTGCGGGGCGCAGGTGGTCGGCGCACGGCGAGAAAGGGTTAAATGTGTTTATTTGTTTATGGGATACACAGCAGGTTTTGTTATTCCGACTTATCGCAAGTAAAACAGTTATTAGTAGGCGAATTAGTTGAAATTGTTGATTGTTGGAAAGTGTGTGTCTTTTGGGTAATACCATTGTTGCATGTATTAATGCGAAAATCGCATGTTGACAGCGTATATGCATTCGAAAATTATTCTTTCACTTTCTTTGTTAGCTAAAGTTGGCGACAAGTGCCGAAAATGAAATTCGTCTCGGAGAGGTATGCCTATCAAATGGCATATTGCTATATCGATTGGAAAATGGAAAAGTCCGAAGTTAGCTATTCAATAAAAGAAGAAGAGGAGCATCGCTAATGAGTTGCACCGTTCAATAAGTACTGAATAGCTTAACACTGTCGTATTTTAACACTCTTGCAACATATTGCTGGAGAGTATAATAGTTTTACTCAGCTACCGTTACCTAAAGCATAACGAGTTTCTGTGCCCAAAATATAAGCATCCTTCATGTGGATCGTCTGACCATACGACCACGTTTAAATTCAGGAACCCATCTTTCCACTGTTCTACTTGTAGGTGTACAATCAGTGCATCTTGGTGACCAAAATGGTTAAAATTGCCCTAGTCTCGACATTCTCAGCGCTTGTAAAATTGTTTGTGTACCTAAAACAACAACAATATTGCACAATATCTGGTCGCAAAAGTGTTCAACGAACGATTCGTGAGTAATCTCTTCATCGGTTCTCACGTACTCGCACACACACAAACAACTCGGCGACTAGGCAGCCACATAAACATCACATTTAATCATACACTTATGGAAAACAGTTATCTTTGCTGTCATTTTAATGAAGTGTGTTCACACAATATTTAATCATCTCAGTACATTTCCTCAAAGTAATTCTTCACTGCCGGAACAGCATTTCCTCACCATTGTCAACCCGCATAATTACCACAATTGACACACATGCAGCGAACACACACACATACACACACATGCACTTACATGCAGTTTGCATGTGTGTGCTTGCAACAATTTTTGCATATTTAATTGGATACTTACATGTTGCATGTTGTTTGCCCCATTACAGTGTCCACTTGCCGCAAACTCTGTCGAGTGTCGACTGCCGACTGTTGACTGTTGGCTTTTTATTAAGTGCTGTAATAATTTCTTTCCTCATTTCTTGCGCCACATATTTTGCAACGGACAATGATGCATAGGTACTTGCTGCACTTGCTGCTGGCCGTTTGTTGCACATATTAATTGTGAGCGCAACTTGACAGCAGTCACTTGGCTTGTATCAAGTCGGCATTCAAGTGTTGCCACCTGTCATAATCGCCTTGCAGCATAGTGGTAAATTTGCATTTGCCTTTGCGGCTTTTCGCTTCAATTAATAAGCAAGCAATGAGTTGACGCAAGTGTTGCAGCGCCGCTGCCAATAAAGTGTGGTGCAAAACTAAAACTTACAAAATTACAACAATTCCATATCTGCTCGCAGCTCGCTGCGATGCCTGGCTGCGCTGGCTCCCACTCTTATGTTGCAACATACATAGATAAACACATTGCAACAGCTTTGCGCACGCGCAACGCCGCCGACTTGGTCTGCGCGATATCTGCGGTGAACCTGTTTTCCCCCATTTGGCGCGTAAGCATTGTCCTACCTGTGTTGCAAGGCGGCAGGCGGCGTTTTGTGCTGCCTTAGCTCACATAAGTTCTTTTTTACTATGTTGCACTCTCTTTTTTTATCTGAAACGGAACCGCAAATTATTTTAATTTGCGTTAAATAAGCATTGAAGTGGGAAAAACAGATGATGAGTGGCTCCGGGCAACGAGCGGTGTGCGCAAAGTGGCGGCAACATTATCGCAAATTCGATATTTGCAATGGAAATTCGTTGTACACAGGTGTGGAAAGCTCCAGCGAAAGCCTTAGCACTGCGCTGCATACGCGCAGCATTAACAACTACAACAATAATGCTAATAAAAACAACTGTGATAAATCAAGTTTTGCTACAATGTGGTGAGACTTTTTCTACGCGTTGCCGCGTTGCCGCGTTGCACATTGTGCAAGTATGTTGCATGTTGCGTAGTGGAAGTTAGCGCGCATTTTAGCGCCACTTGTACGCACCCAGGTGTTAGAGTTGGCACTAAGCTCGTGCAGCGTTGCGGCAATTAATGTTGCACGTTGTTGGCTAATTGCAGAGACAGTAAACCTGTCGACGGATGAAAGTAAGTGTCGAACGCAAATAAAAGCCGTTTATTAATACATGCAACACGCGGCTACTAAGTAAGTCAAAGCAAGTTTGTACTTCTAGTGACTTCAAACTAACCTCAAAGTWCAGTTACACATAGGTGTATCGAGCTACAACTTCTTCACCTTTTCCGCTGCCATTTGTCTGCCGTGCAGACCACCCAAATACCTTATCTCCAACATTTTCAACACGGGTTTTCCAATTGTTCATCGTTTAATTTAACCCTTTTGCTTTTCTGCCCGCTTGTGTTTTGATTGAGAAATTTGAATAACAAACGGCGAGACATCCTAAATGGTCACGAATGGTGTCAACATTGAATGTGTGAGCGATTGTTCCAGTCGCTTGAATTATGATAGCAATTTATTTAAAATCAACAATGAACGAACCTACTTAGTGAATGGTCAGAAGGCGCGTTCTATACGCGCTCGCCATACACAAGCGGCGATGGCAGCGAGTCAAAAATCGCTATTAATAATACTTTTCAATTTATCAGCATCCGCACACAAATGATTATGAATGGAGTAAATGAATTAGTCGGCGGTTAAATTTGAAAAAAAAAAATAATAATAACAATCGGAAAAAAATAAAAGTCATTCAGAAAAAATACGAGAAACGTTTGTAATTGTATGCACACACACACACACGTGCGCGCGTTTGTTTGTGTAAATGTAGTGATTAAGCTTAGAATGTGCTGAATTGAGGCGCAGCATGTGGCCTGCAGCAGCCAGCGTGGGGACACATTTAGTCACAATAAATGAGTAATACCTGTGTTTGAAGGTGATCACACATCTACCCATACACCATAAGTAGCTATACCATATATACATATGAAATGCATGCCATATTCTGAATGTAAATAATTGAAACACAGATTATGTATACCCTTTAACGCAAGACTCCATCCGCACACATACATATGTATATACATATATAACATGTTACGACACTTCTCTTTTCATTCAAAATCATTGACAACTGCAATCCACCGGATCACATCAGCTGAAATGCCATTCTGTTGAAATTCTTTATTAGTTTTGCAATTTTTTCCATGCTGTTGCCGCTTATCTGCGGACTTAAGCGTAGCATCGTCACTAAAATCGCTCGCTTTGCTCACACTGCTGCCTATCGGCCTTTGCATCAGTGCGTTGTTGTTGTTGTTGTACTTTCCACTTATCTTTGCTTTGCGCTTTATCGATTACAGCTAATCGTGATTAAGTGCATTCCATTTGTTGCCACACTGCTGCCACAAACGATGCTGTTGCTTAGATTCAGCGCGCTAAGCAACATGTTGCACACTCATGCTCACGCTTTAGCTCGCGCCCCACACACCTCGAGAGCGTGAGTGTGTGTGGCTGTGAATACACAGCAGCTTAGAGGCTCTGACAGTCGAGTGGAAGACAAATTAATCGCCACGATCAATTCCGCAATGAGCGCACTGACTGCCAACATTGCCTGATATCGATCGCTTACTCAGTGCAAACCCAAAAGGGGCCAACAACAATAATTATGGGGGAATTTTGTCAACTCATGCCACAAGGATGCTGTGCCGCGGTGTGTGTTTCATTCTGCTTGTCATGCAACAACAAAAACAACAAATATTGATTGGTTTCGTATATTCAATGTTGAGGCACGTTTATTAGCTTTGCTGTTGTTGTTGACACCGAAATATTTGGCCGTTACTTCCCCGCCTGTATGTCTAACAGCAAAGCGATTAGCTCAWGTGTCAGCTTGCGCTTTGTTGTTCCACTCACTCGGTCGCCTCGACAACTCTTGGCCGTCGGTCTGTCCGTCTGTCCGTCCATGCGGCCATTTGATGGTTCAACGCCTGTGTCATTATTAGCTTCACTTACATTTTTTAGCTTATTTTTTGGGCCGCTCTTGTTGATTTTATTGTTTATGTTGTTTTTGTTTTTAAATGGTTGTATACTTTTTCGGCGCTTGCCCTCCTGCTAATGTTGCAACAATGACTTGATAAAATGTGGCTGAAAAACACTTAAAGCCCTCAATTGACCAATCGAGCCATACAGACAGTCTTCAAAGATTAAGCCCAGATTGAAATGTAATTCGTCATTAAGTTACGCGTTAAAAAGGGCACGTGTCAAAGTTGCGTGGTTGCACACACGTAAGTGCTTGTGTCTGTTTGTTTTGAGTATCGGATATTGAGTGTTGTACTCCATTAGATTAGGCGTGAGCTTGCCGGTTTCAGCCAATATTTGCCATTATCCCAAATAAAATGAATAGTTGTAATCTCTGTAGCTGTTGTCGTCATTGAATTTTTTGAAAACTCTTTTCGTGAAGATAAAGTTAGTACGAAGCTGCTGATTCGGTTACAAATAAATGACTTGTTTGTAGCAACAATTCTTTATTGAATTATTAGTCATGAAAGTAGACGACAATCTCAACTCGACTCTTGAATTTTTATACAATTTCATTACGGGAGCTTTAAGCAAGTTAAAGCAACGAAGCATGTAGAAAAAAAAGTAGAAGAAAAAGAGGTATCTCGCTTCTCACTTAAGTAATGTGGCCTGTGTAAATGGAAATACATATGTTATTTTTGGGCTCCATTTTTCCAACTTATCAACATATCTTTTCATAAGTCAACAACTTCTTTCTCGTGTGTCGTAGTAGGTCTACAGAAATACTATTCACTACTAGCAAACTAGAATCTTCAGACATACTAGGTCACCCAAAAGAATCAATTTGACATGTTCGATTGATGCATCCTCCGCGGTATATCCTCAAACTTTTCCAACATAGCAAAATTAGTAACTGGGAAATAGAGAAACAGCGTTAAAAGAAATCTCATCACAGCCGTGTGCAAATTTCAACTTATAATTGAGATTTTTTACCTATATGCTATTCTATCTCCAACTCGATCACACAGCGTGATTCTTCAAAAAGAACCGATCGATCTGACAAAAGCATCAAATATGACAGATATGTTCTTGTAACGCTTCGAAATCGAAGACGAAAAGCTGAAGAACACTTTCGATCTATTTATTCAGACACGAAAGAAATGGCACCAGAATATTACAGGGTCTCAGTCTATATCGGAAGATTTGAAGACGCGCTTTTCTAGAGAATTATTGGATGGATTTCAACTGAGTTTGCTGGTTCCAAAAAAGTGTGTGCCTGGAAGACTTTATCGACTGTTTGATAGATAGTTTCAAAGGCCTTTTGGATAATGACCACTTCGCGGAACGTTGGAAGCTCAAAGACGAACTTTATCACAAGCGGTGAAATTGGGGGCAGAAGCAAAAGTCAAAAGGCAATAAGTTACCGACCACTGCATTGGAACGTTGAGGAGCTGCGATGTAGGTGCGATAACTCATAGTTTTCCTTGCACATTCTGCACACCTCCTGTGACGAATGCGAGCTCTAACGCCGCATGAAACATGGCTGAGGATGAACATGCTTCAAGATGCTACCAGCACGTCTACAATTTATAACGTGCTTTTTCAATTTGGTAGGACTTGATATTAGAAGGTCGATTTGAAAATTTTCCACCATAATATAAAACTTTATAAAGACTACGATATTTCTTATAATACTCTTCCTGTTTCCAAACTATTTCTGAATCCGCCTTGGATAATATATATTTACCATTGGAAAGTAGAAGACGGAATCAACTTTATACTTAAAAGGTATTTCATTCAAACAATTCAACAATATTTTATACGAATTCGCAGGTGCATACATGGTCATTTTAATTGCCCGATTTGATTCGATTACTCATTCAAGAAAGAATTAAGCCAAAACCGGACATTTTGGTAAATTTCTTTACAACAACTTTCTTTAGATTTTGTTCAAACATTTCAATAAACTTAAAATTTTAATAACAATGTTAATGAACTTGTTTCTCTATTGGTCAAATTCCGATCACTGGAAACCATAGCATCGATGAAAAATTCCACAAGTCAATCAATTTTCCATTTCTTCGATTTACTTGTATATATAACCAAATTAAGTCAACGTATTTATAAAAGTCTTTCTTGCTTTTTGCATGCGAGTTCTACCGACAGAGAATTTCCCAYCACAATTGCCATCAATAAAAATAACTTTCTTGAATTAGACTCTCCACAGCACTTTTTGAGGTCCAGTAATTAATATAAGCACAAAGCACATATTCTAAACACATTTCACATTTTTCCGCTTTTAATTGAAATACTCAAAATTAATACTCGCAATTACGCCAATAAAACTCACCACTTTTTCCATGAATTTCTCATTTTATTCGGACACGCTGAGAAGTAGTCACTTTGCCGACGGTACAAACACTTTTCGAGTTAAAATTTTCCTCGGTACGTTTTATAATAAATTTGTTCAAAACACAGGTCACAAAGTCTCTATTTTTTCATTTTAAACAATAACAACAACAGCAARTTATTGCAATGGAAAGTAATCCTTGTTTCGGTGGAAGCGCAACGAAAATGCATTTTATTGCAGAGCAGCTCATTTAGTCCGCTGTGGTGTATATCTGCGCAAAGCAACAACAATTAACTGAAACGAAAAACAGCAAGAGCGCTAGACAGTGGCAGAGACGGAGTCGGAGTCATCGGCAAGTTATAAAAAGTAAAAACACACTGGCTGGCGAATGGAAGAGGCGAAAAGCAATAAGCAAATCTGTAAGGAAATTCGCAAAGAAAGAAAACAGAAGAAACACGCAAGTAAAGCCAAGCCTTTTTAGCCTTTTTCTGCTTTTGACTGCAAGTTTAGCTGCTTTTGTGAGTGTGTGTGCGTGTGTGTGTGTGCATGTCTGTGGGACAACTGGAACTGAAAGCGAACTGGCGAAACAAGTTTGCGAATTTCAGTTRAGCGTTGACGATGGAAGCAAATAATGTTTTGCACAACGCAGGGAAGACACAGCCGTTTGGGTAAATGAGAGCAAACGGTTTTAGGGAAGCAGGACGAGCATTGCTGTCTGCTGGGTATATAATCTTGTTGTTGTAGTTATAGTTGTGAGAGTAAGACGGTTTGGAAGTTTTTAAATTGGAAKCCAATTCCACGCAGAACTGAGAGCCTTTAAATAAGAGAGTTTGTAGAGTTTTTGTGGAGCAAACAAGTTTGCAAMGCGTCATTTTACTTTCCCTACCTTTTATAGTTCATTTGTGCGCGTAGGGTATATATTTTTGTTGTTAAATATTACACTTACGCCTAGCTTTTGGATTTAGTTCRCGTTTGCAGTCAGTTGTTGGCTCCAGCCACACATATTCACCCATACAAACATATTTACACGCTCGGCCTGTATGTGTGTGTGTGCGCTTCTAATGTTCAATACACTTATCACACAGCAGGTGACAAAAATATTGATGGGTATCCATCAACAGCGGCGCCTGCATGCCAAATGTTAATGATTGCATCACTTGTTGCAACAATAGCCCTCACCCCTCCCGCCAAACGGCCAACGTACGCTTAAACGGTTAAGGAGAAATCGTCAAATTATTCGAAATTACACAGAAATCTTCGCATTGAACAAGAATCAAGAAAYGTAATTAATAATCTTCAACCGTTTCAACGTTACAGCGTTACAGAGGCGCAAGATCGCTTAATATTGTTGTTATTGTGGTTGTGTTTATTTGCGCGCTTTGGATATTTAGAAGTACTAGACACGACGGAAGACCGAAGACCCACTTAATAATACACATGTTTGATAATTTCGATTGTGGAATTACAAAATGTCTGGCCGCATTGGCTCTTCCACGAATTCGAGCTGTGCTGCGGGATCGTTGCTGCTGTGTGGGCCGAAGTGTCTGACCTATTGTAGTGGTCGGATCGGTCTATTGTTCGGCAGTTTCACACACACCACGACAGTACTGGGTATTGCCCGGTTGCTAGTCCATAAAACGTCGTCTTTTTGTATTATTCCGTAGTTGTTTCGCTCGACAACAATTGTTGCACGTTTTCGCATCATTAATCAAACGTCAATTGGGCGAAGCCGAAGAGGCCTCGTCGATACGCGTGTGTGTGCATGCATAAAGAAAGTGCCAACACAGTGTGTGTTGATAGCGATGATTTTGCTGTTGTAATTGTTGTGGCTGCTGTGGAATTTTCAGAAACTCTTGCCTTTGTGCCACAAACAAAGCGTGATTTGTTCTTAATCTTTCATTTTTTGATTGTTTTTTTTATTTTTTTTGTTATTTTTGGAAACACCACTGCACGAATATTAAAAAATATGAATATTTTGAAACCGAAATTCGCCAGCGTAGACTGCGCGGCGCGCACACCGKTGGTGCATGGTATCTCTGCGGAAGATGCAAGTGGGGGCGGCTTTCGCTGTAAACATTGTTTGTAAACATTTTATCTTGTTCACATGATTGCGTGTGTGTGTGTGTATGCGTGCTCACTACTAGCTTTTACTATTAGAAGTTGTTGTTGTAGTAGTGGTTAGTTGCAAATTTTACGATGCCACAACAAACGCTCCGCCCCGTGCGGCTGCCGCACAGCAGACACGCCGGCTACACGCCGCACTCTACCACATCTGATGGCGATGTTGCACGGTATTTGTGCAGATCGCATTCATGTTGTGCATTACTTGGTGGAGTAATTAAAACTGTCATTAAAAAATGTTGTTTGTTTGCTAGTTTGTTGGTACTAAACATAAACACAGCCCGCGACGTAACCACATCAGAGGAATATGGTGGCATAGGTGAATGGGGGATATTGTTTGATGCAATGCGGACGTGGGGGAAGCGTCTGGTGGCATGCTGGCAATGACTTATGACAAAAGGATGTTCCTATTTATTTGAACGTTTGTGCAATAAAATGTGACAGCTACAAAGTTGCCGCTTTGTGTGCTTAACTAATGAATAGTGATAAAACAATAACTATTGTAACACAATAAACTATAGCAACGTGGAACAGTCTGCTGAGAGTCTGCTCTACTTTGAGTTATGAATGAATCTTCATAACGAAATGAACGAGGCTTGCAGTTGAAGCTCCTTATAAATAAAATTTTTTGGCCAGACTTGCTTTTATAGGTTTCTACACCGTTGAACCTTCACCAGTTTGTTCGTGTCCCCCAAAATTCTATAGTGGATTCACCTCTGTTTAGAAGGCTGGTAGAATTTTCTTTTTAAGCGGGTTTGATTTCAGGCATTTGGCAATTCATTACTAGTTCTTTCTCTCTCCTCTAATTCTTTCTTTAACTTAGGAATAAAAAAAAATATTAAATTTGTGAATACTTTCTTAACGAATGTACCATGCTGCATCTCCCAAGGATTTTCGACCGGAACCTCTGTATTATATCAATGTTATATGCACAGGTCCCACAGTGGAATACCCTACATCCAAATTGGCTTTTTTGCCGTGTTGTATAAGAAAATTTTCTTTTCAAGGATAAATATAGAATTTCTACTGAAAATACAGTTAAATGTTGCTGTTCTTATGGATGATGGAGTTATGTGTATGAGTTCACTCAAGTGAGGAAAATTCTCTGATCGCCATTCACTTGGGTGTGGCCAGAAACGATTCTTTTACATATGGCTCAAGCAGTTAACGACTTCCGGCCCTAGACCAAGTATCCTCTGCATAGCCTAAGAACATGCGTTTGACGGCGAGCTAAAGTGAGAAGGCGAAACATCCCCTCCACAGGGTTATGCGCTAATTTTGGGACCCGTCACGTAAAAAACTCCCCCCATGAAAAAGTTTAAACAGACTCGGATGAGAGACCCCACCTTTGATGACGACCATGGCAAACGAATTAAACATTATGGTTTGAGGTCATGTACTTGAAATGTCCGGACTCTTAATTGGGAAGATGCCATTGCCCAGCTGATTGATGTCCTCGTTAAGGTGAAATCAGCCTTCCAAGGAAATGCGATGGACGGGACAAGGGCAGGGGCGAGTAAGTCCTTATACCATTTACTACAGTGGCCATATAAAAGAGCGAAAATTCAGTGTGGAATTCGTGGTGGGAGAGAGACTCCGCCGCCGAGTACTGTCATTCACCCCGGTTGTTGAACGTCCGCATCCATAACCCGCATCAAAGCGAAGTTCTTCAACATCAGACTAAATTCTCTCTGAATTGTAGCGTTACATTCTTTGGCTAGCAGCCAGCAGCAGGTAATGCCACGCAGTAACATGGGAACCCTCATATTCCTAAAATGTTCCTTACAAACCAGTTTAGAAAAGTGGAGAGTTAAGTCATCAAGATCGGATGATAACATATTACAGTAAACATTTCTGTTTGTGAAAGTTACTAATAATATTTGATAAATATCTTCCACGTGTCTTTTAAGCGGGGGTATACTTCGCTCAATTTTAATATTTTTTACACACACCAATACTATATACATACAAATAACTAGCAAGCGTAATTATTTTTGCGTGTATTAATTTTTATTTATGTTGCATAATAATTCATAGCATATCAACAACTAATAAGTTGACCTTTAATCGCATTCCATTAGATTAATTACATAATAAAGTGCATAACAAAGTTGTGTGCAATTTGAGTTTCCACGCACTTTCATAAATTTGCAGTCATTTTTCATACGCATTAGAATTCCACACATAAAAGCACATATACACAGATATAAGCACATAAATATATGAGTTTACATAGAACCCCAATGTGCCCCTTTGTAATTTCAACATCAACGTTCCACGCACCCTTTGCTGTCACCCGCCTGAGTCGAAACATAAATATTCATAAATACTCCTGTATATTCTATATATGACATATGTATCTGTGAGTTGTTATTCGCACACATTATTTACCCGCTTTGTGCGTTACGCACCAATTTTCCGCATAATTTTTCACAAATCCAATTGCACTTTGAATTCCTCAAATTGGCATTGCGTGCGGCGCGGCTCCTCTACGCACTTTTTACCGCCGACTGTCGCATGCCTTGGTGAAAATTTGCAAAAGCTGAACCATTGTATGTATGAACACACAATGTATATACATATGTGTTGACATATCTATTCCATAATTGCCGCTTTTTCGCATTTTCGACTTGACAGCAGCGGCATTATGTTTGACATGCGTCATTTTCTGCCACAATTGCCAAGGTAATTTGTTGCATGCCAGCGGACAGTCACAGTTCACGGTTACCAACCACTATTAGCTTGTTTGGAGATTGCATTCATATCATGGTCATTATTATTAGTATTCATAATCATTTATCTCAAAACACTGGGATGGTAGGACGAAAATTCTTACTTCAGCAGCAGATATTTCTTCATAAATTTTTAATTTCAACCATCCAAATTATATTCAGTCAGTTAATATACAGGGGTTGCCTAGAAAGTAATAGGACTGAGTCGATTTAGAAAAATTTATTGAAACAATGTTACAATTCTTTAAAAACTTTCAAAATCTGCTCCTTCTGCGTCGATGCAATGCTGCCAGAGCGATGAAGGCGTCACGGAAGGCATTCTCCGGAATAGCCTTGAGAGCCGAGTTGCTTGCTGCTTGGTTCCCCTCCGTCGTCGAAATGCTTGCCTTTCATTGGACTTTTCAGACAAAGAAACAAAAAAGTCCCGGGGCGTCACTTCTGGGCTGTAGGGCGGCTGTGGAAGCGTTGGGATGCCGGTTAGGTACTTGATCACAAAAAAGGCGGTGTGAGCCGGGGCGTTGACGTGGTGCAATTTCCAATGGGCTGGCTGCTGTGTCCTGTCGAATCCGATTGACCCTTTTGAATAAATTTAACATCTGGATAATTAAACGAATATTTAGTCGACTGTCTGAGTTCAAAGCTTTTCGCACACGAGTCATATTGCCGGTGTTTGTCGAAGTCGCAGATCTCCTAGTACGGTCTACATCAGCGATCTCTTTCCGGTAGTCCAAAAAGCCTGGGGTCATCGAAACCAGTTGGCACAGTCCGAAGTACAGTCGCGGATGAAGAAAATTAGTCTTATTACTTTCAAGACAACCCTGTAGTCGTAAAATATTTTGGGAAGATTGGAGGTATTGAACATTTATACAAGTATAGGTCTGTGTCAAATAGGAAGTGAGGCGCTAAGTTATCGTGACCAAACGATTTGCATCTTGCGATGACAAAAACGAAATAAAATCTACATTAAAAAATATTAGTTATGTGTACTACCGGAGCTTAACTCGAAAAAGTCTCATAGTGTGTGTCTCATTCACAGTCGATACTATTGGATGAAATAGTAAAAAAGCGAAGATGACAACAAAATGGAAGACGGTTCGTGTATTAGGGAGAGAACTTTTGAGAAAATGTGTGAATTTATGAAAAGGTAATTATCGCATAATATGGAACCAATCCACAGAGCGACTAGGCTTTCTGGGACTTATCGTCCGAACGTAGATATAATCTTAAGCTATGGAGTGATTTTATATGACGCCATAGAAAAGTTCTTTTCTGCATTGGAATGAGATAATACGATGAATTAACTGGGCTTAGTTTATTTGTGACATTTTTTCAATATCTCAATTCAAAATTATAATATGCTTTTAACTCCCGGAAGAGGATTTAGAATAAAATACTACATATTTTTATATCTTTCTTAATACTTATTTTTAAATATGAGCTATGGACCTTAAAGTCAAATCGGCCTTCTATTCTATACATAATTATTGTTGTTATTGTCTGAATCGACTTTTAACTTTTTTACAGGCTTCTATTGTTTACATGGGTCCTTACCCAGGGTCACTGTCATTAAAAATTCAATTTCGAATACAGTATATCCATATGATGGAAATTTGTGACACAGCCCCTGTCGCGTGTCCTTTGCCCAAACAGCACGCCAACTTCTACGGTGCATCAAAAATAAACTTTCCGGATTGTGCCACTAATTGCCCGACATAAATAGAGAAAGGACTTTTATGCGACATTTTGTTGTTGAAATAAAGTAATTTAGTAATCTTAGCAACAATTTAGTATTTGTACGCGTGCTGCTCGGTAATGGCAACATCCGTGACAAATGGGAAGCGCAAATCGCCGTTTTTTGTTTTACTGACTTCATCAAACAAAGAGCCACAAAGAGAGGTAATCTTTGTCAAACGAGTATCAATGCATTTACCTTTCAAGGCAACTCGCGCCACTAATCAACTAACTAAGTAACGATTGTGAAAACGCGTGTTGCAAGCAATCGTCAGCCAAGAATACAACGGCCAACAATATAACGGCAATATTACAAGTCAATAGTCGCATATCTGCGCGCATACATACAATACATGTGTATGTGCAGCRAAGCTATCAAGGCCACTCTCTCCTAACAGACGACCAACTTTAAAACTAATATTTTGGGTCTGCAAGTGATTATGAATCTTTAAGGCAGGAAACGCCTTCGAGCGTGAACGTAAGGCTAATTTTGTCAACGTCTTCGCCACTGCGTGCGAGGGTAGTAAAGTAATGATGGCATTTAAGGTGGAAACAATGAAGTGCCACACGCGGTTAATTAGCTGGCAGTAAAYATTTAGAGGAGAGAGGTTAAGTTCGGAGGTCAAGGAGTGCACCGACCTTGGATTTGCAATAAGCAAGGGCCAATTGGGTGATTGGGTTTAAATAGATTAGAAGGTCGGTAATCACCAACTGATAGTGATGGAAACACCGCCAAAACKCGCTGTGGCTCGTGCGGTGTTCGTTATGAGAAGGATGATGACTGCCGTGTGGGTGGTACGGATTGCAAATTTAGAAAATTGTCCGACCAATGGCAACAAATGGAAACATTAAATACATACGCACTTTCATATGCATGTGATTACATTTAAAATATATTTGAAAATAAAAATTGTTGAAAAGTGCGGATTTCATTTTTTTATTAACGTCCAAAGCCGAGCATGAAATGCATGGAAGAAAGTCCATTTGAACATGAATAAATCCTTTCTTCATATTTTTAGGTGATTTGAAATTTGCGGTTCTAATATCGAAGAAAGAATTTGTCTCGAAACTAAATTATCGTAATGCAAATATGAAAAATGGTTTACGGTGATTCAATTTTACAAAAACACATGCCCCTTGTGGTACAAAGCCTTCAAAGACGGTCGAGAGATCTTGAAAGACATGCTTTGTTCTAGGCGACCTTCGGCCTCTTCAACTGATCAAAATATTAAAAACGTGACGAATATAGTGCTTGAAAATCGCCAGGCAAGGGAGATCTACATCGCCCTTGAGTCCGTTTGAATGACTTTGGTGGATATTTTAGGTATGAAACGGGGTTTGCACGACTTGTTCCGTTAAAGCTGATTTTTTTTTTTTCAAAAAGAGTACCGCAAACAGATCTCTTTGGTCCAAAAACAGCCACCGTATTCAGCAGATTTGGGTCCGCGTGATTTTTTTTGGTCTCCAAACTGAAATTCGCTGAAGAAACTTAAGTCCATCTCATATATTGTTAACGAAATGTGTTTCGAGGACTGGCTAAATCGTTGCCATAAGTGTTTTACATTTAGGGGATTACTTTAAAAGTGAAAAATAAATATTTAATTATTATCTTAAGTTTTATTTACAATTTTCAGGTACTGTTTTGTCATAACGAACTTTAGGTTATGTATTTAAGATGATGGAAATCCATTCTCTTATTAAATGTATGTATACAAAAATGGAACGAATTTAACATAATTTTTTAAATATAACAACATGTCAGGATTGTAGAGCTCATTAGTACACGCAGGCGATATTAACATTAAACAAAAAGCGCCCACACACAAAGTAAAAATTACTGAAAATTTAAAAAGTATTGCATTTGAAATGGGATTTAAGGTGGACCTCATTGAGCGCACGATCGCAATATATTTCTCACGTTTCGCACTTGCAATGTTAATGGCGTTTTGGTAATAAATGTGGCAAGTGCCAATAACCGTTGCCGTTGGCTGATGTCGGTGAACATTTACGATGACACCAGGAGTCACGTTTGTCAAATGGAGAAGCGGTGTCAATGCACACTCACCCACATATGAACATATGTTATTAGTGCATGCATTATGAAGCAGCGGACTCATGGTGCTGTGAGCTTGCTTAGACATATTTATACATATATGTGCTTATATGCATTTGCAGTACGAGCTAAGAAAACTTTGACACCACCATAACGAAAAAAAAAAAAAAAATTTATTTTGGCAAACTTTATGTGTGCACTTTTCTCACGGAAAATTGCGCAATACTCCAGAGACAACCCACATAATTATACCTCAGCAGATGCATGTCTCCATGTTATGAGATCAAGCACACTCGTATGTGCTCATTAGAATGGCTTCACCAGTTCGTTTGGCAACGCAAGCTTTCTGCCTCAAAAGGTGGTGAATTTCGTAAAAAAAGTATGTGCGTTTTTCATCGGTGGAAATTGCAGGAACGATACTGTGTGGGTCTCTTATGATGAACGTGTGCTGCGGCGACGGGTGGGCGTTGTGACGGCCGCCTCAGTGGCAAAGTCGCAAGCCAATATGTGGAGGCTTAGTTTGACGATTTCGCAATTCGCTAAAATTTAAAACTCTTGAAAGCAATTTTAAAAGTAATAATAATAATAAAACGTGCTTAACAAGCACTCACACAAATATATTTGCGCTAAACTTTAAAACTATTCGTCAAATGTGTGGGAGGTAGCAAGTTTTATTCAATATTTTTTTTTTTATCTTTTTTATGCAGTAAATCTTCTTATTTAATAMATTCGGCTTCGCACACAGACACACTGAAACACACTGAAACATGTGCAAAGTGTTTTATGACATTGTTAAGTTGCTGTTATTACCAGTTTCCGTTTTGTCCGTTTTTCATTTTTATTTTGTTTCTATTTTTCGGTTTTGCGTATATTAAGACATTATTAACATAGAAACGTGTTTCCAGCTATTTCTTCAGCACATCCATGTGCGTGTGTGTGTCTATGCGCTGCGGCTATTAGAGAAGGCGTTGAGCATCATTAATCTTTTGTTGTTTGCATAAATTAAATTAACAGCCGAACACATCAGCCGAAAATCATTTATTTAACGCGCCATTCAAGATACACATATTGACAAAGCTTRCTTAAAACACAACAAAATTACCGTAATTTATTTCTATAATTATTYAAAAAACAAACACATATTTTTCATTCGGCAATAAGAAACTTATCACTTACTTAAGCATTGGAATAAGGATGTGACAAGGCGCGACCTTGAGCTGGGATTAATTGATTTTTAAGTATGTGTACGATTAAAGCCTCTGCTTATATATATGACATTYAAATAAATATATATTATGCAATATTTGAAATGTCAGCAGTTAACTATGGCAGCTTTGGCTTCATTTTGAAGAAGATTTGTTCGAAGCGCAAATATGTATGCACATATGTATATTCACGCAGCCTGTAGATGAWGGCGCGCGATTCAGTCGATGTAATCTCTAATATTTCAGTCTTAAAATTTCAAATCAATAATAAAATCGGTTTAAAAACGTTTATGACCGTGAACCGTTTTTTTTTTGCGTGTTGACGCATAAATTAGTGAATTATTTGATTATAAGCTTCAGATTTAAGCAAAATCAAGTAAAGAGGACAGTATCTGATTGTGTATCAAGAGCAGATATTGTTGAGCAAGTAACCCATAGGCGTAGCTCAAGCGATCTGTCTGGAGTTAATTTCTATACATCTTTGTTTGAGAGCTCATGTACTTTTGTAAGTCAGCATTCACTTTAAAACACTCTACAAACTACTCTCAGAGTTTTTGCATGAAAGCAATAAAACAAAATAAAGGGTGTTTTTATTTTATTTATGTGGGTTTTAAGAAGAAATAGAGCGCATATCAGTCAATGTTGAGTCCAAGAATAAATCCTTCATTGTGAAGATATTAGTTTGCATTATCTTTTAAAAGTATTTTCGGGCTTGTGGCCGCCGCGAACAAATTCCAACCGAGAGGCCCAGTTTTCGATCACTTTTTGGAGCAATTGGAGCCGTATGTTAGCAATAACGTCGAATATTTTCTTTCGARAATGAATCAATCATCTCGGAATGATAAGGTCTACGACGCGCTCACCAAAAGTTTTTTTAAAAAAATTAATTAATTAAGTTTCAWTGGAAGTATGGCGTCAGCTTGTTGGAACTAGAGTTCGTTGAAACCATAAGCCGTCCAATTCAAGATCCTCMAAACCAGCTACCAAAAAGTCATTAATCATGGCTCTATAGAAGAGAAATGTATACTCAAACGGCCACTCAACCATGGCTTGTGGATTATCATTACTTCAAATGAGTCACTTTTATATATTAATGTACTTACTCAAAGAAAAGTGTGCTTTATCGCCCAACTTAATGGGTTACATAGACTTAAGGGTTTAAAAAAAATCGATATTTTATTGAAATTTTAATTTCTACAAAACTTCTAGACTATTGCCCTAAACTTTCAAGTTGATCCGAGTAATATTTTCGGGGATACAGCCTTGCGCCGCCTTTAAACACGTTTTTCTCGAAACGGTGTTTTTGAAGTCGATTGACAAGATTTCTCGAGAACTACTCAACCGATCTTCATGCAATTTTACACATGTCTGTAGAATACATGCATCAAGATTTTGTTTTCGGTTACTTGACGATTATTTGATCTGAAATCTGAAATTTTCAGTTTTTTTTCGCTCGTCCAAGTCCTAACTGATGAAAGTGATGCCGTAAGGAGTTATTCTGCCAAAGCGGGTGCATCTTTTTTCCGAAGTATCACCGAAAATGGCGTCGCAAAAATTTCAGAATTTCTTTTAATAGTGTATACATACACTTTTTTATATGAAGAAGAAAGTGTTGGAAAAAGGTTGTTTTTACCCGAGGAAACCCATGTAACCCCTTAAAAACGTAGTTCCTTACCACCCTGAGTATAAATTAAGTAACAGTTGTCAGGAGGGGAAACTCTAAAAAGTATTTTTTCATTGAAAACGTTTAAAAAAATACCTGTACATTCTAAGCCCCTAAGGCAAACACCATCTAAATATTACATTTTACTCATTTTAGTCCCAAATATATTGGCGAATCCAGTTCAGACTTTTGAAAGTGTTGGTATTAGGGAAAACTGAAAATCGCAGGTTTTACAAAATATTTCTTACACAAGAGACATATTTKTTCGAAGTGTACTGAAAGGAATATACTACAGTGCCTCTTGAAGAGGAAGACCGTTTAATCGGACTTATCAGATAAGTTTATCTCATAGACCAAATGTCCAGAACTAAAATCCTCATTTAACATTTGAAACCTCAGGCTATAAAAAAAAACCTATTTTTGTGTTATTAAAAGAAAGTTTTTAATTTATTGATTTTGTAGACATACACATATGTATATATATACAAGTCACTACAAATTGAAGAGAGTTGATTTACTTTTAAACGCCACTTGTCATGCAACAACAAAAATGCATCGTGTTTGAAAAACAACAACAACACAAAACCGTAAACAGTTTAGAGGTCAACTGAGTCGGCTTACAGCAGGATGTAAGKTAAATTTTTAACTCTGATATATTTCTTTCCGCTTGGCCTGAGTGCCATTTCAATTGCCAAACTTCACGCCAAAGTGATATCCYAGCTTACAATCTCTTATTCAATGCACCAGCAACAAGCATACTTTGGTTTTTAGAGAGCTTTCGCACATTGATTTCTTTTTGTTTGTGTGTGATGTAGATGATTGAACGTATGCCATATGTTTATACTTATGTGTATGAAAATCCCTAATTTTAGTTGCTTTCCAGGAGCAACTCCTGTGTTCTCATCACATATCCTGCTTGGTTTGGACTCATAGTGCTTCGTGTGGGCTACTTCAATTCCGCAGGATTAACTTTGAATTTAGTCGACCACAATTTTCGGAGCTTTGTTGCCCAAGGGTTTACTGCTTGAAGCGCTTGTCCAATTAAAATACACCTCCGACCTGGTTCTTAAATCAAGTCGTTAACATTCCTTGTATGAAGTTCTTTAAGGGAATACCAACCACATTTATTACCTCTTAATAAGGGAACTTACTATTTATGTCAAAAAGGTTACGGATATGCCGAAAGGTTTTGAGTATTGAGCCTGGTAATGACTTATATCCACTAATGTCAGGTTTCCCCAAATTATCAGTTACCAACGGCGGACGGATGAACTAATGCAAAAAAGGAAGGAGGAAGAGAAAGCAAGTGTTATTGGCGCACATTGACCGGTCATTTCAAACATCATCCTTATTTATATGTGGGGAACAATTATGCTCATACCCTTTTAAGTTTGTGGCAATAGTAAATCCCATGCACAAGCTGTATTTTTGAGGGCTGGTGGTTTCTTCTTCTTTAACAATGTGCGTCTTCGGCCAGTTGTGGTTGAAAAATCAATTACACAAACAATAAGCTACCAACAAGATCAGGGKACAAAACGAGTAGGCAGAGAGCTCAGTGCCGAGCTACGCAATGATAGCGTAATAATAGTGGTTTGCCAGCCTGGAATTGGGGCGAGCGCTCGTCAGTTTACACACTTCGATGGGCGTGAATAATCAATTTGTTGTGCCATTGTGGGTTGTGGAGTTTTGTTGGTGTAAATAAGTTTCGTATTGAGCTTATTTGGAAATGAAGAGTTTCTATAATTTATTAACTGACCATCTTTAACACTCTTTGGTGTGTATGTATGTATGTGTGCATTTTCAAGCACATTTTACCATTTCTACGCCTCTTTTGTTTCATTTCTAGGCTTGTAGTGTTTGGGGGGGCGCTGCACCAATTTCACATAATTGCAGGGCGGGTGTTGTGTTTTGTATGAGTTTGATTTGAATTGACAACTTTTTGGGAATTGAACATATTTGCCTCAAATACTTGACGGATACTTCCTTTTGCTGTGAGTAAATTGTCTAAGTGATAAATGATAAATGTGAAATATATTGTGATATTGTGACAAGTGAAGGATATTGATGGCAAAGTAAGCATTTTGACTTGCACAAATAAATATGATTCCTTATGTTTCCTGCGCTAAGAAAAGTTTTGGAATCACAGGTGAGCGATTTGGAAAAAATTCTGAAATTCGCAAAATTAAAAAAATTCTCAAATAAACCCTGAATTATGTGGAAAAATTCTGAAAATCATAGATTAAATAAAAATTTCTCAAAAAAAAAAAAAAAACGCTTCTAAAAGCAAGGTCTGCCGATCTAAGCTGTATCGCTGCACACTCGATTAGGTGTTTTTATAAAAAAATCAATTTCAACTGAAAAGGTAGCGAACTGGTAAATAAAGCTTATGCGCACATCAACACAAACATAACATATTGTTCATGTACCGCTATGCACATGCCCTTCCACACATTCCTTGCATTGGACGATTGGTGGAGCTTGAATGACTTGTGAAAATCCGCAGGCCAACAAACTGTTGATGCGACTGATGTGTGGCATGTGGCATGTGGCATTCATTAGATATGCCATCAAAGGCGCAACGCCGGCAGTAAGCCAGCAGACACTAATGCCAAAGCCAAAGCAMCCGACACACCCAATCATTCAGCCACTGGTCATCATCAGCACATAAATAATTCATTGAGTAATTTAATAAATTGAATTTCCGCCACTTTGCAACAAGAACAAAAACAATAAAAAAKCACACACAACTTTGTGGAGTAGAAATGCGGTAGTCATTGTAAAATCCATTTACCGCAAAACTTATTGATTTCCGTCGCACTGYGTCCGCCCTTTAGTCTTCCGCTCGTTGCTGTGCGGCGCTGCTTTATCTTTTAATTACACTGCAAAAAAATGCGAATATTAATTTGTGCACATTTTCACTTAACCAGCGCAACGGGCGTGTTCCCAAAGGTGCTTTGCTGAGCCGCGATATGCTGCGTTGCCATTAGTGTTGCAAGCGCGTCGACAATTGCGTGCAACATGACCGCATATGCGTAACACCAGCGCACATAAGTGTGTGTGTGTGTGTGTGTGTGGTGGCGCATGAATGCAACTTTCAATAGCTGAGCTGTCGCATGATGCGGCGCGTTGATTGTACTGTTACCAGCTACGCCCGTCAGCCGACGAAACGAGCATTTCGCCGCGTAATGCGACAATCAGCGTTTTCATTTGTTGTAACGGTGCTCGGCGATGTGCCGCGTGTCATGTTAGTGGCATCGAATGATTTTCACTTCAGCCGCCGCCATTCATTGCCCACTTGAGGCGCTGCGCCAAGTGCCGTTGGAATGTGTGGATGCCACAATAAAACAAACACCTCGCACACCTACACACACACACTTGTGGGCCTATTTGTAGGGTGTGTGCTCAACACGTGCGCCGCTAATGACTGTTGCCGATTGCAAAGAACTGCACATAGCGCGTTGCACAGTAGCTGTTGCAAATGCAGTGACTCGGTGATGACTCTCTGATTGGTTTTTGCAATAAAATGCCGCCAGCTACTGCGTGCCTTGGCTAAAATGGTGGCAGTAATTAATGCGAATGCAAGTGTTGGTGAAATCAGGTGGCCAGATTTGGGGCGTATGTGTGGTAAGTTGCAAAAAAAACGGCAAGGTGCGGGAACTGCAATGACAAGTGAAATCTAACATAGTCTACATGCMACCAAATAATTAAGAATGGCCTGTAATATGCTATAGACTTATCTATAATGTATACTTCTTTAATAACCAGGTCACATTTCCTCTCTGAAATGTTTTCGCCTTCAAGCGTGTTGTTTTCGCCCACGTATTCCGCACCCAAATTTATCGCTTGTACAAGTAATTATAAAACAATTAACTTTAATGTTAAACAAATAAGCGCACGGCCAGGATAACGTCGGCAGCGCGTAAAATATTTACCTGTCCGCGTTCCTATCTCTATTAGAATGCTTGTAATTGCCTAACTAACTACACGCTTTCACACATACACAAACACACTCAGCGCCTTTCGACACAGGCAACAGTCGCTGGTTTTTTTGTTGTTATCATTGCGTCAAATTGACTACTTTCTTGCGACTCGATGAGAATTTTATGCTTCTTTGGCCAGGTGTCATTGCCAGGAGAAAAAAGGTCGCAATTCGAGGTGGCGGCATAATTTAGTCTTATCTGCTTTTAAATCAGTTGACCGTGTTTTGTAGCTGGTAGCTGGTAGCTGGTAGCGATGCGTGAGTGGAGTGGAGCGGAGCCGAGTGGTGTAATGTTATGTACGCACATTCACGAAGTTAATTACTTTCTAATCGGCCAACCCTCCACAAGTAATTTGTGCTGAACTTTAAACGCAGCGCATCCATCCGTGTAATATATTTTCCAAAAAAAGGGAAATAAATTGAGGTTATGACGCATGGGATTGGGAGATTTGTGGAAATTGTGTATAAACTTGTTTTGAGCGCTAAATTTACGCTAAAAATCTCATGAGTTTCACGAAAAACTAAAAAAAAAAAAAATGTTTGACACAATTTAGACGCTGGAGCGGTCCTTGCGCGTGCAGTTCCCTATGCAAAATGCGACATGTAGTTGGACTTTGTCTCTCGGGAGTTTGATTACATTTTTAAAACTGGTGAGTTTGTAATCACCCATTAGCAACTTTGCCTGGCGCACGCCTTGGCGCTCTTGCCCATAATTTTCTGCCGCCCGATGCATCCGATGCGCAGGTGCAAGTTTCCAAGTAGGTCGATTGGGGGCTTTTGGAGCTTTGCTGAAAGCCAGATATTTGACTAAATGAGTCACTTCTATTTTCCTTGCCATTGTTGGTTAGCAGCCCACGATGCTCATTCATTGATAGGCTCCATAGTAATGTGGATAAAACCTGACCTTGTGAACAATCTTCTTSAATCTTAGGATCTTCTACGGTGGTCTCAGCTGTATTAGTGCGCCAAACTGATCCCATTCCTTTTGACACATTTTCATGGGACATATTGTTAAAAGCACSTTTGATGTTTGAGAAGGCACATAACAACACCTCTCCACCATCCAGTGAGCTTTAAATTTCTGCGGTTAACTGGTCCAGAGCAGTACTGGTTGGCCTACCTGTTCTGTAAGCAATGTAAGGCTGCGATATTCAGCGCCTTCAATATTATTTCGTGATCTATAATCTTTTCTACTCTTCTATACTTTCTAGTAGGAAGGAAGTGAGACAAATTAAAATTATCCCAAAGGAATAGTCTTTCTTTGTTACTTCGATTTTTTGCGGTCAAGRACTTCAAACTTAAGAGAGGAAGAAGATATTTTTAATTATGTACATCCGAAAGAATTTATAGAGCTTATATAAAATTTTTTTCTGCAGTTTTTTGTCTGGAGTTTATATTATAACTTAATTAATTAATGTTAATGGGGGTCTTATGATATTATTCATACTTCATATTACTGCATTATACATATTTCATACTTTACAACCAATCCGTTATATATGTACATTAGCAATTTTGTCATGCTAATCAGTTCCACGATTTCTGTGAAATATAATTTCATAATTTGTTTTGCTGCCTACTTTTTCTTTTGAGAATTTGGCTACGCTTTTCAACAAATCGCCTTGGATATGGACATAGTTTACTATTGAAACATATTTCCAATCAATGCATGACCAATAAGTGCAAGAAGCGTTCGCACACACACAAACTCACCTCGTATGCCTCGAGAAGCTGAAAGTGAGGATAAATCAAACCGAATTKTCAAATGCCGTTAGCGCATCGTAAAATCTTTATAAACATTTCTAACACTTTGAAATTCAAAACCAAAAGAAACAACGTTCGAAGCGCTAAACCAAGCATTAATGAAGGAATCCTCCATTTGTAAGTGGCCAAAAGTGCGTGAAAATTTCGCCGACAATTTTAGATTCCTATTCCAGCAATATACTTATGTATATATGTGTGTTTGTGTTCATTTGTCTATGTTTCCTTAACTATTCACACATCACTTACGCACTCCTTTAAGGCTCTGTGTGTGTATGCATAACAAATTGGTAACATATCGCTTTCGGCGATGGCCGCTCCATCCTTCCCTAGCCGCTGCAACCCTCCTTGCTCGCTCATGCGCGGTGYCGCTTTGGTACTGCGAGCACAAATTCATTTGCCACTGCCGCACTGACAGCTATTCCCCAATTCTATGCCTCWTGTCCAGCAGTCYAACATCATAGCAACAACGCCAGCAACCGACGGCTAGAAAGCGCATATGCGTGCTCTTGCAGGCATTCGGCCCCAGCGCTAACCTCAATCACACTTCAGATGCGCTCGTCTTGGCGCTGAGCTGCCACAGCCACAGATGCACTTGAGTGCAATGCCAGAAACGAATTCATTTTCATGGTCACTCAAAAAATGAAATTGAAAAATTGTTAAGTACTCTCTTCGTATACCCTTATTGTTTTTGCTGTTGTTGTTATTGCAATTCTTACTGCATTTGGGGATTGTATAAATATGCGCGCTGGTGAMTGTGGCATTCCAATGTATTAAATTTACACACAAATGCAAGTGCATTGTTGTTGTTGTTGTAGGCTTATATCGGTTGGTTTACGTTGTTGGCTGCAGAGCCGACGGCAATTAAACTCGACATGCTAATCAGCCGTGATGCCGTACCCTCTTTGAAGGCTGCCTATGGCAAGTGGTGCCGTTGGTGGCAGAGTAGTTGCCCTTTGAGCGCCAACTCTCCGCAGCTCTTTCACAGATATCAGATTTTTACGATGTGTTGATGGATGGCTTCGAGATCAAGCTGTATAAATCGTATACTCTCTCATACACATGCATACATACTTCCTACGTGTAATGTATTCAATTTCAGCAGAACTTAGTTGCGGAAGAAATTGGAAATGAATTGAAGTTGAGCGCATACCCAGCAAGGAAATTTTGAGCAAAAAAGTCTCTTTGGCGTTTCTAATCAAACTTCAACTTATGTTTTTTTTTATATTCATAATAATAAATAAATAAACAAATATGCATAATACTGGTCGACCACTTTTTCCTATTGCTCCGCTAGAGGCATTATTCTATCAGTTAAAAACTTTCATCACTGTAAATCGAAATTTCACGAATACACGAACTGATACAGCATCGCCTCCGTAAACTTCACAAATTTCATTAGTGGCTTGCGTTTCATTCTTTCCTTTTTTATACACTAATTCAAAATATAGCGAATTTCTTCATTATTTTCACTAATTTTTTAACAGCCCCCCCGAATTTCATTTTTATTTGTTTAAATAGAGTTTAAAATCTCACCTTGCCAACACTATGCGGTATGACACAATGTGATTGGTAGCACTATCTCCAGTGCAACGACATCTGTTGACAAAATACGCACAGTCTTTTTCGACTACCAACTTTGCCATAAAAAAGTTACTGTGGGACTTATCTTCTATTTAAATAAATATTTTGTTTTCAATGGGACAATTTCCCTACAGGATAGCAGCTTTACATTCTTCGGCTCGAATTTTTATACAAAATTATTCGAGAAATGATTGGTGGAAAAACYTCCCTTATAAAAATAAGAGAAAATGGGAATGATGAAAGCCAAATAGCTAATCCCTTAATATTAACCTTCAACATTGGTATATAAGAAAAATTTCAAAAAGTTTTGAAAACTTTTTTCAAAAATATTCAGCTGAGGTGAATTCAGTTCCTGTTCAGTCATTTCAAATAAATGTGAAAGATGCTCAATTTTAAATAACACACTTATTTTCAAAATAATTTTTAATGATTAATGATTTTTTATTCGGTTTGATTTGGTTTTGAATGGGCTTGGATCCACATTTATGTTGTTTTTGCATTTTTTCTATACGGAATTACTTTATATTTATTTTTATTTACTTAGAAGCTTACATAATTTACACATAAACACTTTGCTTTTGTTGTATTTGTCATTTAAGCAACTAAATTTAATTTACTTAAATATTATTACTCAATACCTCTATACTTGTAGTAGTTACAATACCGTTAAGCAGCTGTAAAGCAATTATACACACATTTTCTTTAATATTTGTTTGATGATAACTTATTGGAAAGCGTGGACGCGGCACACCCACATTTCTAAACACACTGAGATACGTTTATGAACGAACAACATATTCCGCAGAAACTTACAAATAGCTTAGGCAATAGAAGGAAATTATAATTTACAAGGTATCACGTCCGACTGCAGGGTGGTCGCCACATGTTCGTCGTAATGCCTTCATAAAACATTTACACAAGACTCGATATGATTTAAAAAGTAAAAYTTTCAAAAGCCGAGCAAACGAAGCTGACTCATACCATGCGTACCCGATCCCCACAATGCAACCGTGGTCAAGAGCACTCGATGACACCCGCACAAAGCAACAAAAAGCGAATTTTTCAATTCTAATTAACTACTTAAACAATGATAATAATAAATTACAATACAATAATTTAACGATCCACTTCACTAGCTAATGAGCTCCTCAGCTTGAGCTTGAGCTGTTGATTTCCCCATAATACTGATTTCGGCACACTAATGACAATAACAACAACGAAAATTGAACTTCGCTCAACACTTTAATTGTGTGGACTGCGTGTTTGCGGTGGCATAGACATCGCCTGTTGTTGTTGTTGGGGCACTTGATAGGGGCTGAAGCGTTGGAACTGGCGCGGTCGCATATCGGGCGAAGGTGAACCGCCCGACGAGGTTGACGACGGTGTGGATGCCGTCGGCGGTGGTGGTGGGGTGCGGTTGGCTGCCGCAGCTGCAGCGGCCGCCTGTGCTTGGGCCTGCGCTTGTGCTTGCGCCTGAACGGCGGCAGCTTGGGCGGCGGCCGCTTGTTGGTTGGCACTGGCTAGGAAGCCCGCTGTCAGTTGCGGCCATTGTTGTTGGAACATATGGAATGCGCCGAGACCGGGTGGTGGTGGCGCCTGCTGTGCATACATTTGTGGCATCATCAGCTGTGCGTACGGCGAGTTGCCGCCGAACATTTGCAGATGCTGACGGGCCTTTTCGAAAATCGCCATCGAGGTGGGATCGACGCCTTGCTGTGCGGCAAATTGTTGCATCAGCGGATCGGGGAAGAGACGCAGCGGTGAGCGCAGTTGCTGTTCTAGCAACAAAGCTTCCATGGGATCACGATCGAAGTCGGTGAGGCGTGACGAATCGCGGAAACCTTTTGCGAAGGGATTCGAGTCGATTTTCAGTTTGGTGATGAGTTGGTTTTGGTATGCGGTGACTGCCGTGAAGACGGTCTCGGGAAAAACGTAGGTTTTGTGGTCGAGTTCCTGCAATTCCTTCGGGTTTGTTGGAATGCTTTGGCCATGGCTGAGACGCACCAAGTGAATGCGCGGTTGATAGCGGTGCATTGAGTTCAAAACAATCTGGAAGCAAAGGCAAAAAGATTKTGGAAAGTTAGTATTTTGTTTGTGCAAGAAATGTAGACTTTTAGTACGTGGTAAGAGTTGTTGTGCTGTTTTATTACTKCCAGTTGTTTGAGAGCGCGCATGCGCGTTTTTAACTCTACTCAAAGCATAGTGGCCTGTGTGTAGCTGAAATAGCTTGTTGGAGAAACACTCAACAGCGAATAAGTAGAGGAAATAAAATGGTCGTTGGATGGCAGGGGATGCAGACTGCGCAAAAATAGCAATGGCGCTTTCTTTGGTTTATGGAACAGAATTTTAAATTCGATTTTGAAGTTCGGCAAGTATTTAARTAAGTCTGCATTCGTTTACATTAGTTTTAAAGAAATTTTGATATTTTTATTGTGAACTATTGAGTTTTCCATACAAATTATATACTCTTCTATTTTACTCTACTATTTGTTGAACGTCTGTTTTCTGCGCGGTGTTGGAGACAGCATTTTTATTACTTGTATACCATAGCAGCACAACAACACTCACATATGTCAGATAGCAACAAGATACTAYTCAACTATTCATAAGTATGTAYAYAGATTTTGTAGTGCTTCAGCASAACACTCACCTGTCCATTCTTATCCATTTCATTATTAGTTAGTTTCACCTTCTCGAAGGAGATAACCTGTTTGCGCAGCGCCTCGCAGCTGAATGGACTATCCGGATGCGCATAGAGACGCGCTGGCGGTGCGGGATCAGCCTTGCCGGCGACTAGCCAAGCCGAGCGATGGTACGCATAGCGATAACGCTTCGAGTCCATTGGTATGATATCGAGTAGCACGGCGTAACGGTCGGCAGGCTGAATCTGTCGCAGCGGACCAGAGAAGCTGACRCGTACGGTGGGGAACATACGCCTATGAGAATAACGAAAAAAAAAGTAAATAAAGAATTAATGAAACWTGCACAATTATGAAAAATCACTTTTGTGTCGAGAATATGATACACGCACATATACATGCACAAATASGCTAAAGATATGGCTATGTTTTATAGCAGCGCAGTGCTGTGATTTTTATTGCCGAGTAATGTATTCGTATTCGTTTGAGCGGGGCATAAGCCTAGGTGCCTAGGYGATAAAATCGAAATGTGTGGGCAAAGTCGCCCAAGTCGCTGGCACCACAGGTTGCCACACTGTCTGTGAAAGGCCTAAATGGTGGCCGGGCCACAATCGGTGCTATGCCTGTTTGTCTGCGCGAAAATCCTTAAATTTATGCCTTAAATCCTTTCCCCCTACGCACAGCGACACAACCTCGCCTTGCTCAYTACACATCCCGCTGCACACTGCTTTGTCCCCTGGTTACTCTTAACCATCTTACGGGGATTTTCTCCATTGCTTTGCGCTGTTTGTGTTTCCATTATGCATCACACCTTTGTTGCCTGTAAACAAACTCAATTGAGGCGTTTTTTCTTTAAGCCATTTTGTTGTTGTTACTGTTGTTGTTTGTTCTTTGTACACGATTTGTGCGCTGTGTGTTTGTCTACCTTCACGCCAAGAAGTCAATGACAACTGGCAAGTATCCTGCGGTTTTAATGGTCCTAATACCGCATACAAACACTTAGCTGCACAGTGCAGGCAGCAGCAGCGAAGATAACAGAAACAACAAGCATGCCAACACGGTTGAGCTGATTTGCTGAATTTGGACGCACTCGTGTGTGTGTGTGTTCATGCACTAGATGACATAACTGCAGCGACAATAACAGAAATACAGAAACAGACGCAGTCGTGCTTACGGGTGAGGGCGCGGTGTGGCGCGGTGCGTCGTGTCAACGGGGATGAAGCGGCGAATTGAATGGTGAATTCGTTACGGGGACCGCCCTGATTGTTAGGTGTGATTTTTACAATATCATTAAATGTGAGCGCAGGAAACATAGCAGCACATTTGCATGCGGTTGTGTGTGTGTGTGTGCGTCTAACTGCGTGTTGCCAATAAACAAGTTGCGTCGCAGTGTGCGCTTTGCGAAAGTGGCTGGTGGTCACTCATTGTTTCGCTCCAGCGTGGCTGCGGTTGTCGCATACTCTGCCGCGGCGATGGCCGCCGAAGCAGCGCACAGCAGAGCAGCGTTGATTTTCGCTTCCTGCTTAGTGGCACAACAACCAGCGCTCCTATTTGCCAAACACACACACACGCACTAGTTGTTGTTGTTTTGTTTGTGTAACTGGTTTATGCGTTGCGTGTGTGGTCAGCGAAAAAAGAGATCCATTTTATGACAGCACACAACTACTTGGATGTAAAAATCGCACGACCGACCCCCTAGCGTCGTTTGCTGTCTTCGGGAAATCAAAATGCAAACTACACAAATAAAGCAACGCAAAAGGCRAAAAAAAAAAACAAAAACAAAAAAAAAAACCGAGCAAAGTGAAAATGAAAAGAAATAGAAAAATAATACGTCCACCGTTGTTTTTGCTGTTGTTGACAATTGCAACGCCCTAAGCATTCCACAATCCGGCAAAGAGCATACTGACCAATAATTGTTGGCAAGATTGATTGTTCGGGACATGTAGGACAAAACAGCTCGTYCTGTTCCATATTCTGACATTTGTGGGACACAGCAACTGTTGRCACTTTTTTGCAATCCTGAGACTTAGACTGCTGTGATCAGAACCCACACACAGCTTCTGGGAAATGTTAGGTGCTGGTGTTCGAAACCTTTAATKGTCTTTTGTAGTTTTTATTAAAAGAAAATTGCAGAAAATTAGGTTTTGTTTCCTAAATTACAAGGAAACATTTATGAGATTTTGGAAGTTGTGTGAAATATGTGCACCATCATTGGTGGCGGAACTCTCGACATGTTGCAAGTTCATTGCAACACATCAATTGTCGTCTGTGGCACCTCATTATGCTTAATTTATGTTTTTGCTTGTTTTTCTAGCATTTCCACGGTAAAAGTTGACTCCTTCAAATAGAGTCTTACGCCGATCCACAGCTCAGGCATACTTGCTTCCCGCCGCGAAAATGTTTAACAAGAAAATATGCTTTTAGCGCACCATTTACCACACAGCGGTGGGTCCTTTCGTTGACTTTCCCGCCGTTATTATTTGCTGGTGTATAAATACGAAAGAGAAAAGGATTAAAATGTGTTGCCACATGCGAATGCGTSGCCACGAAACCTTCTGATCTTATTTTTGTTGTTTTTTTTTCCTGTTATCCGTTGCCGTTAATCTACTCACATTACAAGGTAATTTGTTATAAAATAAAGCAAATAAGCGACGTGAAAATACAAATAAATGCAGCAAACGAAACGAAGGAGTTTATTTCCCCCGGAATTAGGAACCATTTGCTGCACAACAACAAAAACGTCTAGTGGAGTGTTTATTGCCACAAACGCAACATGACGCTGCCGCGCTGCGAGCAGACTGAACTGTCGCCTGTTTGCAGCTTTACAGCTGGTGTAAGCGTTGCAACGGCGACCGCTGACGGAGCCCCGTGTTGCGGCAGCAAACCGCACTAATGCAGCATTTGCATGTTTGCTCAAAATACATGCAACAACCGATCGCCAGTGTACAATTTGTAAATACACAGGTACGTAGCTTTGTAATAAACACTCATACAATATGTAAATGGCTCGGACTGTGGACATGTCTCCGCGGCTGTGTGAGAAGCCAACCGCGACACTTAACCACCAGCTTTGTAGCTATTGTTACGCMGTAGCTGCCCCCAAATAGAATACTAGTTTATGTTTTCGTAAAATTAAGCTTTTAAAAATGTATTTTTCGTGAACATACCTGCCGGTTTTGGTGATAATCATCTCGGTGCCCAGCTCATGAAAGCGATCCCACAGCTCCTTGGTTTCCAAATGGCACTGCACTGGCTTCAGTTCATCACAGTTGCAGGAGCCGACGATTTTTGGTGTCTTCTGTACAGGTTCGGGGGTCAGGCGCTCCTCCGTGTCGGAGCCGGGCGATTGTGGCGGTGTGGAGCGGCCCTGGCTGCTGGTTGTGCTGCTGTTTAGATGATTTTGGGAYGAGCTGCTGTTATTATGGTTGTGGCTGTTGCTGTTGTTGTTATTGCTGTGGCTATTACTGTGATGCAGGCGGCGCACTTTCGCCGGTGGTGCCTCCTCCGAGTCGCTGCAATCGACCACATCCACGTCCACCTCATCCTCSACGGAGATGGGACCTACAAATCGGTTGAGAAAAAACGAAAAGTGAGTAAATGGCGTTATAAAAGCATAAGCAGTTAAGTTCGTTGTTAGCTGTGAAAACTCATATATTTTTTATAACTATAAATTAATAGCCAAACATTAAAAAAACTATTTGTTAAATATTTTTTCRCTTCAAAATATACACAAATATCATTTAATACACACACTCACACATACACACATGCACACAGGAATACGCGACGTATAGCAAATCAATGCAGCGTTAAGTAATGATTACCCGCTTTTAATTACTTGGTAAATTGTCAAGTGTAGCAGCATTTCAAGCCAACTGCACTTGTTGCTGTCATATAAATTTCAATTATTTATAATTGTGCTAAATGCACTGGCAACGGCAACGCCAACAGCAACAATAAAAACGCAATAACTGCATAGATGAAATAACATTAATTATGGCAGTAAAAAGCAACGTCAACAACAGATATAAAAATGCTACAACAACAAATATTATATGATAATTATTGTTTTCACATATTTTTTTTTTTTTTTTGTTTGTGGTTTTTACAGGTCGCACACAGTCAGCGCGAGTTAAGTGCGTTTTATGGCCGCTTTTACATAGGCGACTGTGGACGCGGTTTCACGAAGGCATTGTGGAGGTTGCGTAAATGAATAATGCTCGATGTTTTTGCCAATTTCATAAGGTGTGAAGTTCATTAAAGCAGAAAAAGTTGGAGACATGATTTACCTCCGTTCAAAAGTACGCAATTCAGCTATTTCTTTATCAACACAGGCGGTTCTTATAATTTACACATATCTGCCTTGTATATGTAAGTGTATGTTGTTGAGGTACAAAGTGATACAATTGCTGTCGTGTATTTTTAGTATTTGAATAGGACTTTAACATGGGTTTAAATTTTAATCAATCTTAATATCATCCGGTTTATAATTTATTTACGTTTTTATTTCATTTAAATTGCTTTCATAACAAATTATTATTATTTTTTTTTGAAAATTACACTTTTTAATCGCACTAAATAAATGCATTTACAACATTTTAACAAATTTTAATTCAAAGAATTTTTATTTAGTCTTTACGTAGTTATTAATTATAATTAATGATTAAATAGTAGCTAATTTCTTCTA
>NW_017534508.1:822102-911247 GCF_001853355.1 Bactrocera latifrons | reverse complement strand
AATTATTTTTTTCTAATTTAATTATTTACTTATAACTATTTTATAATTAGAAAAAATTAGTTACTATTTTAAACAAAGGTTTAAATTTCTGCTAGTAAAATTATGGTTAAATAAGCCAATATCAGATTAAAATGTTCTTGTCAGATTTTCAAACCATTTGATAACCGAGTTAGCTGACGCCGTCAGAGCTATAATTAGCGGACTAGTTACTTATGTACATACATATATAGTCGCTTAAAGGAGTGGTCATAGTCAGAGGAAGACGGCGACATAGCTTTCTTTTTCTTCGATCAAACAGCTCAACACAAAAGTTTAAGTTACAAAACTCAACTAAAAATATGAAAAATTGGAAATATTACCAGAAGATTTAAGTCGAACAAATAATTAATGTATAGTATACCTAAAGGGGTAATTACTTTATATAACGAAACCTTATTTCTTTGCCCTTTTTTATGTTTGCATACCCAAAGCTGTCTTCAATATCAACCTTTTTAACATTGGGTACTCGAAAAGGTCTTTTCGTATTTTGTCAATAGATGTTGTTACAGTAGTACATCGCCAGTGCTACTAATAATATTGTATCATACCATATAGCTGTCTCTTATACACATCTAGATGTGTATAAGAGACAGACATTGGGTACTCGAAAAGGTCTTTTCGTATTTTGTCAATAGATGTTGTTACAGTAGTACATCGCCAGTGCTACTAATAATATTGTATCATACCATATAGTGTGGAAAGCTGAGATTTTAAGCTTCATATTTCATAACCAAAAATGAATAAATAAAGAAAAATAAAAATAAAAAAATTAAAGGAAGTAGAAAAAAAGTTATAGATGTTCAAAAATTAGTGAAGGTAATGAAAAAATTCGCTATATTTTGAAGGGRAAGAAATATTAAATCAATTTTTAATCACTGGAAAGTTTCCGTTTTGTATTAATTGAGTCCTTTGCCTCCTGAACATTTATTGCTTATTGCTATTTGAAATTTATTGCCTATATGATTTTAGCTTTTAATCAAAAGGTGTTAAAATGCTAAATGAGCTTGGGAGATGCAATTAGCCAAGTCCGTCTGTGAGCAATTCGAATAAATTATAATATTATTAATTATTGAGCTAATCAGCCACTTAATATACAGATGTATAACTTGAACCACATCAACAATATGCATATTTTATTAAAAATATAAACAAAACGATGCCGAAACCGGCACCTACGACTCAAGCGCTCAGCGCCTTCAAGCATATGCCACAAATTAACACAAACRTTAGCGACAGACAGAATATATTCATATTTTTGTTTAAATCTATATGCAAAAAATAAATTATATATACACACRCACACACTGGAAAAATCATTCGCTGATAGAAAACTTGTTGAAATTAAATGTGTTTGCTGAGGTCATTAGCATAATTATGGACTTTTGTCAGCTGGTTGTTTATAGCGCCGCAGCAAAACTAATAACAAACAACAAAGAAGAAGTTGAGAAAATTTTTAATAGAAAATTTTCAAAAGTCTTTCAGAGATGCAAATATAATTGACTGTCGTATTTTTGCTCGCCAGCATTTGTCTGCTGTTTTGACCGCATCATCTCGCTAGCCATTGATTTGCAAGACCTAACACTGCTGATAGGCACCAACTAAGGTGCCTGCAAACATGTGCAACTGCGCGCCACTGCACCGACTCAATTGCAGCAATTGCTGTGCTACTGACCATGTAGGCTAGCCGCTTTTTGTTGTTGGCTTGGATGTGTGATTGACTGGCGGATATTAACACTTTGCAGCGTGTAAAATGAGCACTTGAATTCAATAAACGCGTTTTTGCCAATCAACATTTCTAATGCCAATGGTTAAATGAGCGCTCAACCTTATACACTTGTGGGGAAAATTATCACAACGCAATAAATAAATATTGACATTCAGGCTCCTGTTTCAATAAAAGTGTAGGAAGTCATTGATGATGTTTGGTAGACTTTGACGAAGATACGTTCTCGCAGCTAGTTAAGGAGGAAACTTCTATTGCGCGATCGAACGGAATGTTTAAAGTAGAAGAGTGTTTAACTGAAGTATCTACCACCGTGAAAACTGTAGAAAAGTTRCAGACTTTTTGGAAAGCACTTTATGCCATTAATGCATTTGAAAGAGGTAAAAAATTGGTCTCGTTAGTGTTCGAACTCACTTCAATAGCCCCCACCCAGCACTATACTGGAACACATTAGTGTGCTGGGCCTATGTGTGCCTTTGTGACAAAGGGGAAGACATACATAATAGACCATACGTCGCAAAGCAAAATAGAAATATTCATTGATCTGAGAATATTTGCATTCCATCGTTAAGAGTTTAAAGATTTTTCAGTGARTTTATTCATTTGGTCTTTCGAGCCGGATTTAGTGCTCGGTTTTCTAAAGAAAGTCCTGCTAAAAATTTAAGCATTGTTAACAATAATATTTTCACAATTTGTGAAGTGTACTGATCTTTATCTTATCTATATGTCTGTAAAAGTCACACATAGATTTCTATTCATAAAACAAATAGCTGTCGGCAATTCACAGAACTAGTACTGACACTCATCTCCTGACAATATTAACTAAAGTTTCACCAAGCAATATGCTTCAATACATACAAGATTGAACTTAGTTGTATCCAAACAGATATTTTATAATGTTTTCAGAATACTCAATGGGGACCTTACCGCACATTTAATGATAGAATTGTGCCTAGAAGTTCTTGATTTGTCTAACTGTCGATAACACCACCATAAAGCTGTTTATGCATTTAGCTTATTTATCATCTCAATATTCTACTTTACTTACTTGCACTGCGCACGGACGACTCCCGGCTGGAGGCATCTTCTCTAGCCATTATCGCGGCTATTGAGAAGTCGGTCGCTGAACCGGCGGCATTTTTACTGGCCGCCGTGGTTTGAGTCTGGTTTGGACTGTTGGCATTCGAATTGGCCACGGCCGCGGCAGCCGCAGCGGCRGCGGCAGCAGCAGCAGCCGCGTTCGGTACTGTTGGCGGCAAAACGCCGTTGCAGAGATATGGATGGGAGCCAACTAGCATTTTGGCAGCCTGGGCGTATGATGTGTGAGAAAAATTAATTTTGATAGCGTAGCGCCCAAAGCGGCTGCCGGATCAGAAGTTTTCTTTTGTGATACAATAATATTCGTTAGTGTTTCAAATACCAACGGTGATGAACACTGGCGGAACGCACTTGTTTCTGAGAATATCAGCACATTTTTGAACAAAAATTTTTAAGTTTTAAGGAATTATTATATTTTTCACTTTAATTCGCGAATATTTCTTGGTTTTGCTGTAATTTTTACTGCGGTTTGGGCAAATGTCGTGTCACTATGTGTTCTTTTATTTGATTGCGTTTAACAATATCTCGCTATCCCTGAGTTCACACTTTAAGACACGTTCGACTGCTCGTGCGATGGTTTTCTTCGCAACTACTTAATCGCTAAGTACACAAATACAATGATCCTACAAGCAAACGAAGGCGGTAGGAAGAACACTTGAAAATCGCTTTGTCAACGGCGACGGCGAATGCACGATGTACGGAGCGACGAAAACGGGTGTRTGCACAATGAAAGACAAACGACGACGAACTGACTGCTTGTTGCGGCAAGGAAAGGTGCACAACTCGCCAGCAGTATTCAGACAGGCCGTCAGCCACGGTGCGCTGTTGTTGTTGTTGTTGCTGCTGGCGAATGGTGGCAGCCGTTGTGCAAACCACTATGAGCGATGTATCTGGTAGGTTGAGAAAATTACACACGCTCACACACGTGCACACACATGCTTACGAACTCACGTACTCTTCGGTAGGAATGAGAAAAAAATGCGGCAACAACAATGCAGCACTGGCTGAGGGGCAATGCCAATACGAATGTTAGAAAAAACGGTACGGCGGTTACAAAAATGGACTGAGAGATGTGCTGAAAGAGGAAAAATGTATGTGCTCAAGGGAGGATGGAGATTTCACAGTCGCAACAACAACGCAAGTGGTAGTGTAGCAACAAAGTTGTTGCTTGGTTTGAGGAGTAGGTAGTTAGCGTGATCGGCTGTTGGTGCGAGCGGTGTGGCTGCAGGAACATAGGCAGGCGTGACACCAACAATGAGTCAACTAGAAGAGAATAAGTAAAGTTCGCTCAGAGTTGAGCAAAATCCAATTCGAATTTGTTTGCTTCTAAAGTTGTTTACTTTCAGCTGGAAGCAAGAGACCGACAAATGCCCGTCAAGGCAATGAGTAGAAAAAATCCGAGCTATGGTTTGATGTGAGTGGCGCTCGATACATGCACCGCTCTACGTTGCACATAAGTCAGAGCGAGCGCGTTCTATAGATATGTAGATTAGGCACTAATATTTGTTGCTGTTGTAGAACTTTCATCCTACATTTTAACACGTGTTTTATTCCTTTTCGMAAAAGCACGGCCAAAAAGGCCGAGAGCGCCGCTCAGAAGTGGCAAGTGTTGTTGGTGGCGCGTGAGTGGGCCGTACCGTTCAACAAAACAACAAAWAAAAAAAACGCAAACMATTGAAGCCGTCTCGCGAATCTAAAATGCACAACATTGCCGTATGATTATGCGTTGATTGCTGGCTCTCTGCGGTTCAGCCGAATGAGCGATGAGTTTTCAGTGTCGCTGCTGCTGCTACGTGAAATAATGGCGCAGAATTTTTGTGTTGCATTTGCAGTGAGGGGGGAGCGTGGTGTAGCGGGTGGTGATTGCTTGCCTGTTCGTAATAATTCATTCACAATTAAAAATGTCGGSGCATTATAACGATTGTTGGCCTCTCATTCGTCCGCACTGCAGCAGACATATTTTTTCCAAACGACCAACTCGTTTCGCAGCAAGCAGCCAGCGAGTGCGACTGTGAGTGGAGAGAGCGTGTATTGTATAATTCTTTTAATTTTTTTTCCGTAATGAAAAACAAAAAATCGTCGCATTTATGAAGTGTAAACGTTTCGGTTGCGGCTTTGAACATTATTTCAACGCTCTTTCYTTCCGACTCATCCGTCTAGCCCAAAACCTTTGGCGCTCTATTTCACTCAAATTTTTCATTTCGTTGCAGATCTGAGTGTGTAATGTTTCATTACATTYCCAACATGTTCCTATGCAGTAACACATCGTTGTTATTGCCACTCGCTGTTTAAGTTGAGCGTAATTTGTGGCACGTTATATTTGTTCAGAGGCYAATATCGCCATTGTAGGAGCTTTGCTCTATAATGAGGATTGTTGTTATATTCCTGGCTAAATGCTTCTGCTTCTGCCGCTGGCGTTGACGTCGCTCGCAAAGAAGAGGGTAAAGGGTGTTGTATGGCTATGCTAGTGCGTGGCAAATTGTTTTTGCATTCAATTATTGCTGTTGAAATGTTGCTATTGACTCCTTTGTTGACGTTGTCAATATGTAAGCGTTAATATGTGTATTTATTTGTGTGCACTCAAGTACTATTCCGTTGATATGGAATTTAATTTGTTACCCGTAGAAAAGAAATTTTAATTGCAGTTATAATGAAATAATAGTCTGAAAGTATCCTTAGGTTATCAAGTAAGCTGCTATTTTAAATTATTATAAATTTGCTATTTGTAATTACTTTTATTTCCATATAGTGTTTGACATACTTTTGGAGAAAAGTAATGCAAGAGAAATATGTTTATGAAAAAAGTTTGAGAAAAATTGTGTGATTAAYTAGCCATAGGTAATTGCCCTTCCTTACCATAAATGATATTTAAAATATTGACAAAAGATGATATAGCAGAATAGTTGTGCGGTCAATATTTGMGTCTCTTGAACTTGTCATGTATATTTTTTTCAAGGAGGTCGCCATTTGTGCAACATTTTTGCTTTTACTTATCGGATATTTGATAAAGGTTTTAATAAATTTATTTATATTTTTTTTTTTGATTTTTTTGGATAATTTCTATGAGTAAGCACAAAACTTTTGCTGAAATATTTTTAAGTTTTAACCTTGTACTCCTAAAACTATTTATTTTTTGACTACAAAACATTTTTGAATGAGTATGCATAGTGAAATTCCTATCGCAGTGTTTTTGTCCGACTAGCTCCCTTAGCCATATGCGAGGGCTTCGAAAAGCAAAAACGAGTGTTTAAAACGTATTCTTAGAGTCAGAAGCTTCAACTCAGAGCTATATTCCTATTAAATTTCTATTCTATTTCTAACAAATGCAAGCCAATATCATCCCTTCGTGAATGAAGACAATTATTTCTTTGGTTTCCGTTAAGCCATCGCGAAGCAGACAAGACAATTTATTTACTGTGGCCATTTTACATATATATTTATATTATATTATTAAAAAAAAAACTTTTTGAAAAAACAAAAAAAAAAAAATAATAATTTAAAATAGTGTCTATAACCGGTCGTTGAAGCGTTCTCAAGTCCAGTTATAGGCATGGGTTTTATTTGAAAATATTAATAAAAATGCTGTGTTCGTGAAATTTCTCCGAGCAGGTGCTCGGCTATGGGGACTGTGCGTGATGGGGAATTTCACTGTCCATATGTACAGGAATTGCTTGATTTTCTGCACAAAACAAGATGCTGGTTGTTGTGTGGTCTTCAATGTTGTTGTTTTCAGTTCCGCTAGCTCTCTGTTTGTCAACATAAATGTGAATTCTCATTACAGTTAAATAAATATGCCTGCTCCTATCATTATTGCCCCGCTCATTTGAAAGAAAGTCGCATTGGAAATGAAAACTAAACGAACTTAACAAATTCTAAATTCTAAGCGCACTTAATTTATTAATTACCATCAATGGGTAACACTTTGTTTAAGCCGCGCCACTTGACAGTGCTAAATATCAAATGTTCTCCGACAACTGTCAACTGTCAACTGTCACCGGAACACGAGTTACGAACTGTCAAAGAAAGTCGCACAAGTGGGTTTCGGCACTTTCTTTCTGACATATTTTCATTCTCYAATTAACAACAACGCCAATGTTTATCTTACTCGCAGGAAAACAAAATGTTGTATTAAAGAGCAACAAAGGGACTCTTCGRGAGTGCGTACCGCCACTTGATTGGGTGAATAGAATAACAAGTGCAATAAATTAAAATATCGCATTGGTGCTTAACACGCCACTTGAGACTCAATTCTTATTTATGCTGTGCGACTCTTCTCCACCTTTGCTCCTCTTCAAGTGTCCCGATTTTGAGATTTTTCCCAGCCGGAGATTATTGCGCTGTGACATTTGGTGACAAACGCCGCCACTGCTTTGGCAGCCTCCTTAGCTGAGAGATTCCTACGAGGCAGCGAGAGTGCGCGCGAACACACACGTTGAAGTGTCAAAGTGACATTTGTACACCCAACAGGGGGTTAGGCGTTTGACACAAGGCAGCGTGTTCGGGGCGAGCAGCGCAATGATCGGTTGTGTGTAGAAAGTCGGTGTACTGCAAAGAAAGTCGGGCAGTGTGAATGTACATGCGTACATATGTAAGCGCGTTTGTGCTCACCCCAAGAGTGGCAGCTCAAGCGGATTTGAGGCAATCAATTGGAGAAAAGTGTCAAATTACAAAAATCACACGCACTTAAGAGAGCTATGAGCAGAGAAGTCTGGAATAAAACAAAAACAACTGAAGTATAGGACAATCTGTAAAAATTTTACAGCAGTGCTACGTTTAAGAAAATAATCTCGCTGAACCGATGGGTCAAAATTGTGTGAAAACCGTCTGACGCGTCGTAGGTTATGGTGAAAGTCAAAAATCCCTACTAATTGGCTCTTTCAGAGGGCGATGGCGTGGCAGTTTCGTTAAAAACAATATGGTTGACGCTTACAAAACTACGAGTTTGAAGAACTGTCAAAAGGTTAGCGGAACTTTAATTCCATGGGTCCTCRGTTTAATTGGTGTGACGTAGGTTTTGCGAAAGTGCTATGGAGGAGTCGGACAAAACAATTGAAATTTACTATTGTTGAACAACGAAGTTTGTCAAATAAAGCATTTCTTTTTTCCCTTATGTTTCTAGGTTAAACTCTAACTACAAGCAACTTCGCCAACTTCGAATTCAAAGGGAATATCACCAACCTTGGATCACGAATATGGAAGCTTGGAAAGTGAACAAAAAATAGAAAATATTTTTGAAGGACCTTAAGTATGTACATAACCTGACATTTTAAGAATTAATCTAAAAAAAAATTTGTGGAAATTCTGAAATACTATATTGTATTGGTCTTCAAAGCTTCTGTATGAGCACATAGCTTGTGATCACGCTGAATGAATCATCTATGACGGATCATGGTGGCATTTGACGGCATAAAAGCTTCGTCACGTTGAATGTGTTAATGTGTGCGTTGGCTGAGAGGGAGGCGCCACATTGTTGGTATTGTACGCAAATGGGTAATGGCAATGTTTAAATGTTCGGCTGCTTGTAACTATACAGATATATAGTATATATATGTATGTAAAAAAAAGGTGAACATATGCAGGATGTTGATATTGGGCACGCAACGGCCGGTACACGATAGCCGTGTTGGTCATGTTTGCCACGCCATGTTGTGGCACATATAGATACAGGTGTGGTGCAGATACAACACATTCGCACTTAAGCACATGTGACTTATATACATAACTATGCATGATAACAGGCACATACACACGTATGCACGCAAACACCCTAGCATGGCGGCTTGCCACATATCGTGTGACAAGTTTTCATTCAACTTCGGGCGAGCAGAACGCGAGCGTGAACGCTTTGCAGGGATGGCGAATTGCATTTCATTTACTTTTCGGTTGCGTTTTATTTATTTTGTGTTTGCACATACACACTTACGTCTATGTAAATATGTGGTATGTAGGCATGTTGATGGCTGCATGCAATGGCTGTGACCACATTTAGTAATGTTAAAAAACGTTGGTAATTATTCAAAATTACGGGCATTTGCATGTTATACTGGAGGCGGCGCGCCTCTCATATGCTCTGCACACATGCCTATGCCTTCACATGGGTGAAATGGCGCGGTGGGTGGTGAGCGGTGTGGAAGTGGTGCAGAGCTGCGGCAGTGATGTGGGTAATTACTCGCAAATGGGCGTTGCATGTGGACGTGTTGGATGCGTTGGTTGGTGCTATGATTGCTGTTAAAATTGTTTTCGCTGTGTTGTTGCTGTTGCTGTTGTGGTTGAATAGCTGTTGGTACTTAAAAATAATTGTTAATGCGCCACAATAAACAAATAATAAAAATGCCAACATGTAAACGCCATTATGCATATTCGGCCGGCATGCATACACTCGTATACATACACTCACTCATACATGTGCACATTGCATGCGTTCATATACAACCGATTGTCCCTGTATGCAAGCATATTGAGATATTATAGCTTATAAAGCTTACGCCAGCTTTTTCGAACATGTGCACATATACATATGTACATAGTATATTTGTACAGTTATTAGTTGATACAAAATATATTTACTTAGCCCAAGCTCAAAAAATAAGTATGTATATAGGAGAAGTGTTTATTGTATTGGTTTTTGATGCGGTTCTCTGACCGCCAACAAATTCTATGTAATTTGTTAGTAAATTACTGACAGCTGTCAATTGTTACTATTCACGCATAAATGTATGTGACATATATATTTAGTAAGCTGTGGTTGCGCTGCTAAATATCATTAGGCAAYTTTTATGTGAATATAATGATTCCCCTGAGTGGTTGAAATAACTCGCAGTATTCATATAAGCTAAATCGATGACTTTCGAAAGAAAAAAAGCTGACTGTCATTAATTTGTASTAAAAAAAAAGAGCTCGACTCTATGCCACAATGTCTGTGGAACTGCGGAGAGTTCAGACTTTGAGTTCCAAGTACAAAATTATAAAGTTTCCACCTAAAATTCTACTCTGGATCCTCCCCTCTCCATACTAAATGAGGCTTCATACAAGTTGACACGTTATCGTACGATTTCTTTAATGTAATCCTTCGGAAGATAARTCATGCTGCAGACATTGTAGACAAGTAGGCTTTGCAAATGAAAAAAAGGTACAAATAAAATACTGATACACTTGGTTAACTACATTTTTCACTTTTATTTTGAGGTGGTTTGAAAAAGTCTTATAAAAACCTACGAATCTTTTCATTATCTACAATATTGCMATATAATGTTTATTTTATAGRACTCGCAGTTTTGCCTGAAGTCGAGATAAACCGCTTTAGCTCTAAACTCAGCCAAGCTCTCCCTTTCCTTTTCCAAACCTCACAACGTCTGGGCATTACTTTTCTTTTAATGTTTATTATTTTAAATTTCGTTTCTGATGGGTTTCATCCAACTATGATTTTTTTGTTTTCAAAAATTATCAACCTAATCTATTAACCGTGCTGACACTATCTTTTTCCAAAGTTTTTACGGCCTATGCCAACGATATAGACACAATAACGGGGCCGTCTGCATTCTGCAGCTTAGGGAAACAAACGTAGCGAAGGGTCTAGTGGTGAACGAAAATATGACGAGATACCACCAGTCATTATACAGAGGATCTCTACGATTGGGAGGCCACTTCACTCTTGACAGTTATAATATTAAAGTAAGAGAAGACTTGTTCTGTCTAGGATCCAGCATAAATTCCWACAACGACGTCAGCCACGAAATAAATCTGAGAATACCTGTTACCAAGAACTSTCATCATGGGCTCGGTAGGYAATTGAAAAGTAGAATCCTCTCTCGCAAAACTAAGCTAACGCTCTATAAGACACTCATAATATCCGTCTGATATATGTCATGAAACGATGAGCATTATTTAGAAGCGTTCGACTTCGAAAAGTTTTTTAGGATTTTATGACCCCCTACATATGGGCGATGGGAAGGACCGGATTCGATGGAATGATGAGCTATGTGAGCTCTTCGGCGATWTGGACATTGCGTGGCGCATAAACATACATTCAGCGGCGGCGATTTCTTGACTCTGTTGCCTGAATGGAAGAATACACTCCAGCTTGTGATATGTACGACTTAGTGCCGCCTGGTTGCAAAGAAAAAGGGGAGCGAAAACTCAGATATACTCCATCCATTCCTCTGCTTTGGATGTACACCCAGCGAAACTTGAAATCTGAAACTGACGGCGTTGTGTGCAATGCAGAGACGACTGGCGAAGGCTTATGGACGCGCAAAATCGACACCCTGTTCCAGTGGCAACCTGATGATAGTACAGACTATATTAAGAGACTCAAGTGCCGAAGCACTTGTCAGAATTTCCGGAAGTTTGTGTTGCGTTTTATAAAAATTACTAATTTACATATTTTTGATAAGCCCAAATTGTGGTTTTTCTACTCAAAACTTCGCTTCCGGTTTAGTATTTTAAGATGCACTTAGACRCCAAGTAGCACGTGGCAGGAAGAACGAAGGTGATGCGCTAGATGCAATTCCGTGCTTTATATAAATGATATATCTACAGACATAAATACATAGATATGTATATAAATGTAATTGTTTTCAATTTTTCATATTTATTGTATTTACTTATTTTTGATTTTGGTATTATGCGTTGGCATGCTTTGCTGAGTTGCTGCAGTGAGCTATAGCAAAACCCATTTTGAGTAAATCACCTTAAAAGTCGATTTTGAAAAGCCATTTCACCGATACATTTGATTTGTTGTTTGGCCATTTAGTTGCCTTTCGGCGCGGCCATCAAGCAAATGGCCCTCCTGCCAGCCCATGCAGCATGAGTTCGCTGTTGTTGTCCCGCAGTCTGTCGGTGTGTGTCTGCTTTGTTTGATTGCCGTTCAGTGCGAAGCTATGCGCATGYGACGCCTCTGTRCCTTCGGCCTGAGCTGCTGAGCTGCATATTGCACGCTGGTGCTGGTGCGGGTTTTGGTGTTGTTGTCATGTTTGTCAACTGTCAGCCGTGGCAGTTGTCCTTTATTCTGATTGTTTGACATTTTTTCGCYGTTGTTCGCCAATGCTCGTTGCACTGATAATGTTTGGTTTTAGTTGTTGTTGTTGTTGCATGACACTGTACAAATATTAATTTATTATCCGCCTTTGCAAATATTTACAAAATATCTCCGGTTTTGACTGCGTTGTAAACGCCTTCTTTGGACATTAGTTTTAATCTCTCTGCCCAACATTCATCAGRAAGTTACGGCTTTGGCGACAGTGACACAGAACCTTATAATATTATGACTGCGGCTGCAAAATTTAGTTACTTATAGAAGTGTCTGTATATATTTAAAGGATTTYTGATTTTGATATATAGCGGAACTCGGGTTTTTTAAGGGTGGATAATAGTAAGSTAGTTAATTTATTTAAGCAGATTCCAACTGACGTATGCAACGACTTGCTGCATTTTAYGTCGAGATCTTAAATTGGAAAGATCCGACGTTTTCGAGCTAAATTTTGTTCAGCGATGAGGCCTATTTCTGGCTCAATGGGTATGTAAATAAATAAAATTACCGCCTTTTGGGACGAAGAGCAACCTGAAAAGATTCTCTAGCTGCCATTTTATCTAGAAAAAGCACTGGTTTGGTGTGGTGGGCGGTAGAATCATTAGTCCATTTTTCTTCAAAAATGATGCCTTTGAGAACGTAACCTTCAATGGTGACCGTTATCGCGCCATGATGACAGACTATTTGATGCCTGAAATTGGAGCACGTGATTTTGGCGACATTTGGTTTCAACAAGACGGTGCCACTTCTCAGTTCTCATTAGACTCAACGGATGTACAATCTAAGTCGTAGAAGCGGCAAGCATTTGAAAAAGATAATCTTCAAAAAATAAATGACAAGAAAATGGTTTTTTGATWGATAGTAAACATATCCCACTTAATTTGAAGTTTCTGTGTTTTTTCTGTAAAAAAGTAGGGAACGTCGAAATGGATYATTYCTTAGCTGTCATACAAACTAAAGGATCAAAATCAAATTTTTGTGTGGAAAACTTCTTTAGTTGACGAGATATCTCATTGTTGTTTGAAATAATGCTAAAACATCTGAATTTTTTTTTAGATCAAACAACTATGTCATATATTTAGTTGTCTTACAAACTTCGCGGTCAAAGTCTAGTTCTTATAAGGAAAYTTTTTTTATTTCTGAAGGACGCTACGGAAGTTAACGTTTTTCTCGCTTTCTAACAAATATTAAAAAAATAATATATATGATGTATACATGTGTGTATGTATACATATATTATTTACAAATATACAAACACATAACTACCAACAAGCATTAATATTACCTACTATTGTTTTTAAAAAGGCCGCCTCTCCACCATGTGTCAAGTCATCATAAATCCTAGCGTTGCAGGCCCAGCAACAATTCTATCGCATTTCCAATTTTTCAAATCACGCGTCGTTTAAGTTGTGATTTATGCGGCAAAACACATTCAAACCCCCCGAAAATTTGACAAAAACAAGAGCTCTTCTGCCGACTGTGTTTAGAAAATTGTTAATGAGTCAAATTACAGATGTCTACAAAAAAATGCCCGAAACAAGTCAATATGTGCCTTAGACGAACGCGGCTGTTGCAGTTCAGATTTCAATTTCGCGCCTCTCCGGGCGCATCACGTCTCTTTCTTTACATTGTAGAGTCCTGCTATTATACATAGGACTCCCTAAGCATGCATACCCAGCTACATACATTCTATAAATCTATGTATGTATGTATATGTAAGTAGATTGCATGACGTTTGTGGCGTGAGCTGCTTCTTTTGGTGCAAAGGTGTGACATTTGTTGCATTTGTTGCATATGAGAGTTCGACATTTTCGCGTTGCATTGTGTATGCTGTTGTTGTTTCTCGTTTTGTAGTGTCGTCTAGTGAGACAAAGCTGCAGGGCGCTGCGGTTTTCATACCTTCGCTGCGCTGCCATTGTTTCCTTGTTTGTTTGTTTGCTTGTTTGCCTTCACTACCGTTTGTTCGTTTGATATTTTTTCCATTCAGCGTTTATGACTTTGGAAGATTTATGCACCGCAATGTCGGTTAATGCCCCGCAATACTTGGAAGTGCCTTGTTTCGATTGCTTTCCGACTGTGGCTTCGCAAAAGTCACTTCTTAATTTTCTTTGGATGCCAAATTAGCTGTGTTCTCTTCTGTTACTTGGTGTTTTGCGGTTTCAAAGCCTATAACCTTGGCCACAGTTGTAAGAAGTAGCTGAAGTTTTCCCAGGAAGTCCATTGAACGTCGAAAATATATATTCCTGCAGAAAATTTAGTGAGTGGCAATATTTTATTCCTTTAGATTGATTCTGTTCTGTCCAGTGCCTTATACAGAGAAAAAAATTATTTAAAAATACTGTTCAAAGCTAGTTCAAATATACTCAATTTTATTTCTACTATATCTAGCCATTTTTGTATTGTTTTTTGCACCTTTTAATAATCTTCTTAATTCCACACGCAGTAAAGTATTCTTTGATCCTTCGCGTCTGCAATTGGACACCATTTAAAAGTGTGGTTTCCAAATGTGTCGGCGAGGTGTCAATTAAAACACCCTGTGCCACCAGCAACCAGCCGTTTGAGTTAGTAATCCACGTGCAGCTGCAACGCCCTTCGGAAACACGTAGGTTATGTGCAAATTACTTTCGTCTTTTCACAGTTTTTCTCCGCTTTGGGCATAACATCTTAAGGACCGCCTGCACTTCCTGCGGCGCACGTGTTGCACCCATCGTGGCTTGCCAAAGTAAAATTAGCTCGATTTTGCACTCTGTAATTAAAATTGCCGAAAACCATCACAGCCATTGACGGAAGAATTGAGTTTTTAACGAAACTTTTCTTCCTTGCAGAGTAGCAACAACCTCAGCTAAGAYATGCCACCAACAGCGCAGCGCCCACTGGTTGTTTGGAGGTGTTGGCATTGCGGCAACCCTTGACACCCGTCCGCTGAGCGGTCACTTTGGCTTTTGCTTGCGTGGCAAGAGGCATAAGGGAGGAGACGAAATTTAAGTAAGCCCAAGGAAGCAATTAGGAAAATAATCCTCGTGAAATAACTAGGCTTCGCAGTCAGTAGGAGAGCGGAGCATTCGTCCTTTCTTACAAAATATTTAATAGAGGTGTAGTTGCTACATACTTCTATCTCCTATTCTCCAGCGGTCAATTTCATTTTCAATGATTGCATAACATTTATAGTAGTGGCACAGTGATATTGCAGTATGTTGTGTACCCAGAAGGTGTTGGCACAGGTCTAATAATTACAGGGTAGTGCAACCTGTAGGCGTTACCTCAATTGTAAGGAATTTTCTTCGGACTTCCGTGCATTTAAAATATCCCTACACACCTGCACATTCATACAAAGGTAGCACAACRCCTTCCGTTGTTGATTTTGATTAATTAAATTTGGTTTAATTAACCAATCCTTCCTTCCTTTAGCGTCTTTTCTCGCTCTTCTCTTTGTCGTGCTGCCTTCCACACATTTACGAAATCACGCAGCTCAACTGCCAATCCTTCTAATCCTCATAAATTGCCTTTTCGTGCCACAAAGTCAACAAACCACCACACTCAAACAATAGTTAAGTTCTTTTGTCCAACATTTTGTTGCCTTTGTGGTGAGCGCGTACCAAAAATGACTGCTACATGCTCTCAGTTGCAACATCCTTACAAGAGGACTGCTTCACTATTCGACATTTCGCTCTAAATTGTATTTAAATTCTTTGATATGCATTTCCCGTTTGACACCAGGTAAGCGCTATAAGAAGACGCAGCATCTGCCAAATGACAGATCAGCCAACCGCATGCAATCAAGCAACTCCTCATGTTGTGGCAGCAGCAGTGCGATGCGAAGGACCTCCCTGACTCTCGTGTGATTGCATGCGATAGATCATTCTTCTGGCAACAATAGCCTCGTAATTTGAATTCTTCATGCCAATACAATTTCTAGGGTGGTCCAAATATCCCCWGTGTCCTTTGTGTGTTGCACTGACGTGTTTTGCCAACAGACTCATTAAAAATTCATATTTATTTCATATTCATTGCATGGCTGACAGCAAAGGAATGTGGTTTTTTCTCAGGTTCTGGGAAGAATCCTGCTTGGAAATAAGTGAGATAATATTTTGATTTATTGAAATATCCTGGATACGTGTTAGTTTCAAAATAAATACAAATTTATTTGATTGTCTTAGCACTTATACCGAGTCCCTAAAATATGTATTTATGAATATACATTATAGTACTTGGGTAGTATTTAAATTCCATAATTAGCTTAATCCTCGTTTTTGACTATAAATTCAGTCTGTACTATGTTTCATCCTTTTTTTTACTTATTTTCATTATTGGCAGCTCTTGGAAGTAAAGTAGACAATAAMTTTACTTGAACTCAGAGATCTTCAATATTTATTGGGCGAATTCGGTGATGCGTGGCTCCACGTAACTCTGGTAGGGAGAAAGTGTTAGGTTAGGTTTGAAGGGTCATTAGAAAATTTAATATTTTATAATAGTCAGAAGGATGTCTATCTATCGTAAACTATACTCGATATCACAGTCCTCTAGAAAGGTAACAAAAGTCTAATTCTTGCACCTCCGTCTCTGTTGACATTCATAACTTCGAATTTCGCTGCGTTGACTACGACGAATATCGCATTCCATGGAACSATGAGATATATGAGATATACGATGACATTGCCATTTGGTCATGTTCTCCGGACGAAATGGACGAAATCTGTCTATGTGGCACTGAAAGTATTCGACGTAGTACCCGCCGGGAAGGCAAAGGAATGGAAGACCTACACACCGTTGGCACGACCAGGTGGACAAGGCTTCGCTTGGAATATCCAATTGGTGTCACGTTGTGAAAAGAAGWAACGACTGGCGCGCTGATATTAACTCGGCTATAATCGCGTAAGCGGTGTCTTCGCCAGTAAAGAGGAAGAAAAAGAWGWTCSGATATTGGCGTTTCCGACAAATGACCTGCTTCTGGGAGAAAAAAACGCGTGCAAAGTTTCAATTCGATATCTCAAAACCTGGTCGACTCGGCCAAGATCGCATTTACTTATACAGACAGACAGAACGGACAGCTATCGACTCAGCTAGCCACGCTGATCATTTGTAYATATGTTTTGTAAGTTCTCCGACGTTTCCTGCAAAAAATGCTTTCCAGTATATTTTACGCGTCATGCGACAATATGCCTCAGCAAGTAACGTAGATCAGAAATAAAATCCGATTGCAGAACTTCTTAATTGAATGCAAGACTTTCCTGACGCATGCAGATCGGCGCTGAGTTTTCATTTCCAAAATTGTGGGCGTTTTTTGAAGACTCATAAATCACTTTAGCAACAAAGCAGATCCACCCTGGAAATGTGGCAAAAATTTCCAACGTACCATGAAGGATCGGCCGAAAACAAATGAAGTGTGTGAATGGAAATGTGTGTAAAAGTGTTATGAATTGGCCATTTAAGCGGTTTAAGTGTCAAATCCGAGAGTGTGCTTGTACATATGTAGCGCAGGGCATAACCGCCGGGTGGTCGCACTCGTATCCTTCATTATCCTTTGCGCAGTGTTTGTGTGTTTGCACGAGAGCGGAACGTGTGTCGCCTTTTCGTTACGCCTTTAGTGCCGTGAAATGCCTAGGAAGAAGCCAGGGTCTTAAGTTACGTTTCGCTTTGCGTAACATTGTATAATTCTAAGTGAACGCCGCTGCCGAGAAGGTGTTACCCCAAAAGCGGCAATGTGTGTGGTCCTCGCATCATAAGCGCGATGAATTCCCCTGCATTTTGCATTTTTTGGTAAGCACTTGCKTTTAGCTCTTTTTAGCAGATTGGCTTGTATGGCTGCGAGGCAGTGAAGCTTTGCCAAGAAGGAAGCGTTGGAAATTTGAGGCGTCAACAGTGAAAAGCCGCTTATAACAGTTTTGCAGCAGTTGCTGCTGTGCGCTACAACAACARCAACATACAACCAGATCGGATGACTCAATACTACTTAATTAACGGAATTCAGTGGATATTGCGGCGAAATATTAAAGTCGCTTGAACGGAAAGGATTTCAAAAAGTCTCCATTTCACTTTTGGTTTCATCAAATTTCCGAATACTTTTTGGAGTTCGTTTCGCAGTTCTTGCATTAAAGAGAAGTTAAAGAGCGGTCCTCATTAGCCCCAATTATGCGCATAGCGTGACTTGTGCGTTTTCTCAACTCCGGCATTTGGTTAGACAATTTACTTGTAATTGCTTGGGCGATCATTAAATGTTTTGCTAGTGTTCAATTCATTTGCCAGATGACAGCACGCGCTGCAATTGTCAGTATCCATCAAATTCAACCAGAAGCACTTTTGGATGTTGTAATTTGCTCGCCGCTTTTTGACCTTATATTGCAGCAACACGCACTACTTTCAACGTATGCGGCACGAAAGCAGCCCGTTCCGTTAGCTTGTGTGTATGTGAGTAAATGTGTGCCAAGTCAAGAACAAAAAAAAAAAAAAAAAACAAACAAAACAATTTAACTATGAATTGTGCCAAGTACCGTTCAGTAAGGTATTGCATTGCCTTTCCATTAGTATTCCGTTGTCTTCCGTGCTTTTTGTTGCAAACAGAAAAATTCACATTTCGTCCATCGTCCATATGAAATGCTGCTCAATGTCACTAAAAGATGTATTGAATGTTCGGTTCGCCACCGCTTTTTCAGCGTGCGGCTTTCGAACGCTATTAGCGTAATTAGATATTTACGTCCGTCCTTGTGTGTTTGCGATTACTCTCCGGTTACGCTCTCGCGATTGGCTGCTTCATTTTGCGCTGGCTTGAAGGTCTTTCAGCACAATRGCCTTACAGGAGCAGACGAGCTGCAGTAAACACTGGATAAGTTGGGTATCTAGTGGACATTAATTTTCTAAAAAGTCAGCGATTGAAAATTTCTTGTTAAAAATTTGCAGCTGATAATGTGGAGTGTAAAAAAATTGGTAAATTTTAATGTAACTTAACTGTTTCGAATTAGAAAAATACAGGGTGTGTCCAGAAAGTAATAAGACTAATTTTCTTCTGGCGCGTCTGTACTTTGGCGWGGGCGTATCTAGCTAACGAACTAGCGGGTGGTTAGTTGTCTAGATAGTCAGGACAAACATTTTCGCGCGATGTGTTTGTTTGATGGTTCGGTGGCACCAGGCCTGTTTGAAGGRCCGGAAATAGGTCGTTAATGAAGACCGTGCTGGGAGACCTGCGACTTCGACAAACACCGAAAATGTGACTCGTGTGCTCAAAGTTTTGAACTCGGACTATTCGTTTAATAGCCCGAAGGGTCAATCGCAGCCGATTTGAAGTTGCASCAGTACAATGCTCCGGCTCACACCGCTTTTCTTGTGAACAGCTACCTGGCCAAGGCCGTTATCCCAACGMTTCCGCAGCCGCGCTACAGCCCAGATGTGGCCCCCGGACTTTTTTTGTTTCCCTGCCTGAAAAGGTCGATGAAAGGCAAGCATTTTGAGACGACAAATGGGCTTGACGCCGTCAATGCTGGGAAATCGAGCTGGCAGCGCTGCATCGACGCAGAAAGAGCCTATTTTGAAAGTTTTTAAAGAGTTATAACGAGTGGTTCAATCAATTTTTTTAATCGACTCAGCCCTATTACTTTCCAGACAAACCCTATGGCTAGTTCCAGATATAGACAAGCCCGCAGAGAAGACTACCTAAAATTTCAGTTAGATCGGTCTTCATCTACAGCAGAGAGGCTTTTATCTAATCGAAGTTACTATAAATTAAGCATCAACGGCTACCACTTCTGCCAGTTAAACACTGTTTGCTCTGCTTAACTTGATGAAATGCCAACACTAAGTGGCAAATATCCTGACTAGCTTCATTACTCGCGTTCAATGGCGGAACCTCAAACTATCGAACGGTGAGTGTGAAGCCGCCGCTACTAATTTGCGCTCGTAATTCCTGGTGCACTGAAATTGTTCGCGTTGCTCGATATCTRTGTGTGTGTGTGTGGGTGTGTGGCATGATGGTTATTGTTTTCTGATGGAACGTGAGCAATTTGTTTACAATCAGCATAATTGCTTGGCGGTTCTTGCAACACTTCAATGTGGCTCGTTAGTCGTCGGATTGTCGCTCGTTCGCTGGTGTGGGGGAGTTCATTTCGTTTTAATTCTTCCCATGGGTGTGCTGGTTCACCTATTGTACACGCATCTCGGCTGAATATATCATTTAATGCTTGTTTTTGTTGGTTCGGTGGTGGCGGTKGTGTACTCGTACTTAAGCGATTGCGTTAGTTCACTTTGTTGTTGTCGTAATTAACTAAAATGATTAAGCGATGCGCAGGGTGAGCAATAGTGAGCCAAGCAACTTGCCGTAATTACATTAACTTATGTCAGCAGACGCTCCCGGCGATCGATTCGAAAATTCAATATAARCATTTGTGCGCATGTGTGTGTGTAGTCATAGGATTATGCGTACCTAGTACCTAACTGAATATTGTTATTTTGAAATTAACCCAAACCACACTCTTTCGAACACAATTTTCGTTAATTCAATTCTCCCGTAGTGTGGAATACAATTGAGTTTCGGTTTCGGTGTTATACATTTCTCCAATCAATCATAATAAAAGCGCTCATCGACGGCCACACATCTAGAGCAACAATAACATATTGTACTCATAGRAAAAAATATATGGAGAAACTGATTCAATTAACTGTACATAAATATTTTGTAAATATGATTTGATTCACAGCAGATCCATATCACTGGTAAAAYCATACATATGTATGTACGTACATTAGCAWTGATCGATCTAATTTGCGATTTTCCAACAAATTCAATTGTCGCAGTAAAGCAACAACACTCTACTTGGCGAAATTTCACACAAAATCTNATTAAATTAAAATCAGAGTGACGGACGGAGAGACGGTCGCCGTTGACACTGATTGATCTGCCGCTGCTCCTGACACACCTACATACATACATACATGTTTCTAAAGTTGTACACACGATTTGAACTCTATTGTCTGTAAGCAAATGTAAAAAGGATCTTCGACCACAGCATCCATAAAAAGCACAATAGCAACAATATTCTCATTTCTGTTTACATTTTGGTTTCGGTATTTTATTGTCTTTCGCTTGATGCTTGTCAGTTTGACAAAAATGTGTCATATTATTATTGTGCGATTTATGATCGATTGACAKCCATGAAAACATACAGAAAACTGACTTCAGTAAGGAAGATCAAAGACAACAACAAACGACGTGTGCGAGCGGTGAAAATCGAAGAAGAAAGAAAACAAATTTTATGATCAATAATGTATATGTATATAGTACTACATTTTCATATTTAGAAGGTATTGTAATGATCATAAGAATAGCTTAAAATTTCGAGCTTTTCGCTGATTTGCACCCACGGTCCGATGGAAGAGAAGAACKATGTGACCGAAGATGCCTTCTATGAGCGCTTGGAGCACACCTATGAGAACTGCCCCTACCACAATGTCAAAATCGTGCTAGGTGACTTTGGCGCCAGGTTTGGCACAACGGTCGGTAAACTCAGCCTCCATGAAGAAACACTTCCAAATGGGTTGAGGCTGATCAACTTGGCGGGGCTCAAAATATGGTCATCTGTAGTACTAGATTCCAGCATAAGAAAATTCACCATTCTATCTGGTTGTCTCCGGATCGAAAAGCCACTAACCAGATTGATCATGTTGTGATAGACGGAAGACGCGTCTATAGTGTTTTAGACATGCGTATTCTCCGAAGTCCTAAYATCAACTCGGAGCATATATTGTTGCAGCCAAGAGAAGCAACCGCCTCTGTACAAAAAATGTATGTCAACAAAGACAAGAAATGTTCGTTGTCGAGAAGTTGCAATCTCAACAGACAGCCGAACGATTTTCTATTCAGCTTGGGCTCCTGCTCTCTTAGAGCACTCGTCAGCAACTCGATATAACRGAGCTGTGGGACGGCATTTCAAGCTCCTTATGTACAGCTGCAACCGAAACGATTGGTTTTCGGAAAATGCAAAAGATCAGCTACTGCCATGTTGAGTGCCKTGTAGCAGCGGAGCGAAAACAGACTGCCTACCTCGATTTAATGGACCGCAACACGTGTGTGGTTGGATAGATACCGAGAGTTGAAGAGGGAAGCGAGACGCATTTGTAGAAAATTTGGGGCGACTAACAGAAGGCTTCAAGACCGGAGCATACTCCTGTAGAACCTCAGAGGTGATCTAACAACTGATGCAGACTRAGCATACTACATACTTCATACTTATGGAGTGAACACTTCTCCATCCTGCTGAATGGCAGTGAAAGCATAACACCAGGAGATRRGGAACCCGAATCCCCAATCGTAAAAGATTAAAGCCCACCTTCATTAAACTGMTTGGACCTTACCAGTGTGRYTTTMCGCCTGGAAAATCAACAACTGATCAGATATTTACCATCCGCCAAGTCTTGGAAAAGTGAGATAAATCACTCAATGAATTCACCACTAGCATTAGTTACTGTCACCGATTTCTATTGGCCAAATACATTGTTTTAAATATTTGTAGACTTTTATAATTCAATGCACTATAGGCTATGTAGGCGATTTCCACTTCGAATTACCTGATATAATCACAAAAACCCAGAAACCACTGATTGAAACGAACATCTCAAGAAAACATTTACCCAAAAATATATCACAATCCTCTCCTTTCGTYTTCTACAATTTTTAATAAACTGAATAATCTCTTCATACATTTTCAAACCTATAACAATTTTTTACCATATACGATTATATGAATGTATTTGTATATCAATGTGTAAAACTGGCGAAACTGCTTCCCTATGAACGATAAAGCAATTCCCTCGYCGGGATTCAGTGCGCGGCAATTAAAAGGAATTTCGGCTGCAATAAAAGAGAAACTTACGAAAATTGTCATAAAATTTCAAATTAAGCGCCACACACGCACTTTCGGCTGATAAACGAAACACAACGAAATGGTGAATATGCTTACAAAGTCATATCGGTATTTTATTACACTCGCGGCATATGTGAATTATAGCCCAAACACAAACCTAAACACCTATGAACACACACATACACATGCCCACTTGGTGAGTTTGTGGCAGAACGAAGTGGCAACATATTTTGTCAACTAAAAATAACGTATGTGCCACCGACTGCCGAGATTGCCTTGCCCGATAGACTGGCGGCGGGAGTAATCCCTAACCGCAGCCAATATGATTTGCCGCCGTTGATCACAAAGCAGCAAAGTCGATGTTAAAGTGTGACTTCATATGCGAGTATTCCCAGTGTCTGCCGCCTAGTTGATTGGCTTTGTGAATACACACTTGCTTACATACATGCAAGTATAAAAGTGTGTAGACAAAGTGGCATAATACGCTCTGCTCGGCTGTGAATCTGTGAAGCGTCAGTTGGCGCGTGTTCCACACATTCACAACTGGCTTGCTGGCGAGGAGAACGCTGCTGTCTGTGGCGGTGCGTGCGCGGGTATGAGTAATGTGCACCTTATGCTTCAAAGAGCTGCCACTGCCATCAATGCGCTTACGCCGCCCGCTAACCACTCCTCCGCCAAGAAGCTGCCATGGATGATGCGATTAAAAGGAGCTCATTTAATGACTCAAGACTACAAATTTCATAAACAACAACTTCCGAAACTCAACAAAAAAGGGGTGTTTGTTTATGATCTGTTCAAACTACCTTCACTTCCCCGCATGCCGCTAACGGTTTACTGAATTAGTGGGCTGGCGATTGGCAACTGGCAGCTGATAGGCCATATGCGACGATATGAGTCTCGGCGGGGTGATTTTGTTGATTTTGTTGAATTTTGAGTTTAAATTCGTTAGGGTTATTTAGATTTCGTTGATGTGGTCTATCAAGCTTCCCCCTTTATGCCTCAATTAGACTACTTTACGCGCCTAAGTGAGCAGAGTCAGCGAGTTAAAGACCGTTGCAGAGAAATCAAAATATTATGATGGCATAATTTACACGCTAGGAATGGGATTAAAGTTTACTTTATGATGCGAAAGGATTTAGGAGTAAGCGCCCTTATGCCGTTATCAGTAGATTCGAGTGTCGAGCGTAAATTTCTGCATAAGGGAAAACGGATCTGACAGGAGTGTAGGTGTGTTTGTGCAAAATTTGCGAAAATATAAAAAATGAAAAGGTTGGTGTTCTCTTCCCAAATTCCCAGTCTAAATGCAGAAATGCTTGTAGCTTTTCTAACACTGAGTGAGTAGACTTCAAAATTTAGTAAAGATTTAGAATTTATTTGGTAAGGTTAAGGAGGTTCAACTCCGCCATCATATTATCCAGCACACAGCTCATCTAAAACTTCAAATACACAACTTTTGCTAAACATTTAAAATTCCATCCATAAAGCGTTTTTTGCCTCACATCTGTCCTCGCATCAGCTGCTGCTGCTCCTGTGAGCGCAGAGTAACCAGCAGCCTGCTTAAAATTCCGTTAGCATCGTTTCACAACTTCCCAACTTCTAAGTGTTGCACACAAAAATTGAGAAAAGCGAGAAAGGAAAATCTCGACGATAAGAAAAAACGTCGATGAAGTTTAGTAACGAAATATACGCAACACACACACACATACACAGCCACTAAGAAACAAGCAAACTGGCAAGAAGGCAGCAAGTGAGACAGATGGAAAATAAATGAGAATACTCAACGCTCGTTCACACGAACGCTCACGGCATCCAAAGGAGCTGTTGAAGTGGCGAATTTTCGCAAGCAATGCTTGTGTCACCACTGCACACCCTTGGACCGCCAACCAGCAGCATCTCGGAACGGCAGAGTGGACGAGAAGTGAGATGGCTGCAGATAAGGCAGATAATTTCGAAATCAACGAGTTAAATGCACGAAAATATATGTACACATACAAAAGCATGGCTGTGCGTTTGAACGCCTTCAGGTATGCTTTTAAATATGTATATGCAGAGGCCTGCATACATGCTTGGGCGCGTGCGTGTGTGTGTGGACAGCCAAGAAGACGATGCGCACGATGAGTACGACCGTGTCTGCAATACCGTTACTTACAACAAAACCCAGACAAGTGTCAACACATACTTGGCCATTATACGAGGTGTGTACAAACTCACATTTATATACGAACACATTCGAAAATAAGGCACCCGTGTTTGTACTCGCACATATATACACATTTATATACATACATATGGGTGTGTTTATGTGGAAGTAAAGCATTTGTTTTAAGTTCTTTATTGGTACTAGGCATCTCTATGAATGAAAAGCAAATTCTCAAAACGATAACAGTAAAATTTAAATGTACCAACCGACGAACATCCAGTGACTATTTTAAAAATTGAATGGAGACTGCTTGACAAGTGGATTTATGTTTTTGTTGTGTTAGTAAGATATATATTTTTATGATAAGAGCTCGAACTAACGCTGAATTTTGGTGTTCTGAGTTAACACAGTTTTTTAGAAAAACTTTTTAATTTTGAGTTTTTGGGCTTACGGAAATGTCTCTGAAAAACAGTCGAGTGAATAGTGATTTTTGGTGTTAAGAGATAACACCACACACAAACTCTGAGTTAAACAGAGAAAAATCTATTTTTAGACAAACTTCTTAATATTGGGTTTTCAAGTTTATTGCATTTTTTCTGAAAAGCACTCGAATAAAACACAAACCCATGTATATCCAAATATTCACCCTTCACCCTACAATCGCTTACATAATTGGCAAAGGGAAATTTTTCGCAGTGTAGATACTAAATAAAAAGCTTGTAAAATGTCATTACCTAGCAAATGGCTTTCGCAATTATGTTGCCAAGCGTCAATTAACCCGTGACAACTGACATCATCATCAACCGAAAACACACAAAGTTTTATGAGTGGGACGCGCACTTTTTTTCCAACCATCGCTGTTACAGTTATCATTCTTCGCACACACAACGCCTCATATACAACAACCGCTGTACACACAATTTCGGCGTCTACTTTGTATGGTTGGCTGGTATTGTTTAACTCGCTTTTGGGTTGGCCAAAAAAGCCATAAACTCAGTCGAAACTCTCATTACCGAAATTAACAGAAACATTTTTCCGCTAACAAAATGGCATCAAAGGCAACAAGAGACACCGTAGCGTTTTCATGCTCCAATAATGACAACAAATATACCATAGATACAACAATAAAAGTAAGTCGAAATAGTAGTAAAAGTTTTGCTATTGAGAATTTTGTTGGAAAAACTGCCATTTAATTACACGCCCAGCTAATTTGGTAGAGCGTATGCTGGCTGGAGTGACGAGGCGGAGAGCTGAGGAGCATAACAATGTCAACGCTACGGTACCGTTATTGGGGCAAGCGCGTTGGCCGGGTTGACGGCGGTAATGAGCGCAAAATATCGTAAAAGTTTGCCGATTAAATTAATTTCATTTTCGCTTTTGTCAGTTGGCACATTCGCAATCGGCCGCCTCCCATCACGGAATAATGAGAAAGTGACTGCGAAGAGCTCATCAAAATGTGATTTTGTCATAGCGCCATTTTCGACATAAAAGCATATTTCACCTAATCGGATTAATCAAAAGTTATGCTTGCCGAAGACGTAGACGTTCGTGTCAGACTACTTCCCTACCTGTCGGCGAAATTACTGTTATGAAATTTTGTATCCATGTGCCTAAATACTTCACTTGAACAACCGTTCATAGAGCTTTATTGGGGCTTCCAGTTTCTATAAAAATTGAGCGGAAGTCGCTCACAAGGTTGCTTAGCAAAGTGTGCTATATTTCGTCAAAAAAGAGAGGTTACCTACCGAACATAAAGATGAAAATTTTGCGATATGCTGGCGCTATAATGGTTATGGTAACTTACGCTGGCTGGCTGTCATGCCATATATAAACCTATAGGTCCTTTGTAATGCCAGCTGGAGAATTATTAATACGAGCTCAAGTATACGTCGTGCAGGATGTCAACGAGTTTTGGCAAGTTTAAAAGAGACTTGATTCTAATTCTGATATTTTGTCCAGTTCTTTGAACTGCGAAGCTTATAAATATTTATGATCGAACCTAATCAGGGGAGGTGTTCCAGCGCCTCTCTCATACCCACTTCCCTGCACTTGCTACATGTGTCATCGGTAATAATGCCATTAAGGCTGGCATGTGTTGCTTTTAAGTTGTTCCCTATGACTAAGCCAACCACAATCCTGCAGTCTATTCGAGACAGTGTAAGTAGAAAGCTTGCGTGATTTCTTTGTCCATTATCTTGGCGATCCTTCATGTCCTAAGACATTCTTCTTACTCTAATCCGTATGTCAACTCTTTCTGAAATTTAGTTGTTCATCGTTTCGCTGGTGTATTGCGTACAATAAAGTCAAAAGGAATACGGTCTATCTCATCCACCGACCACCTTCCTATCGAGCTGCATATGTCCGAAGGCTCTTGTGGAAAATTTTTCTAGCGCCGCCAATAATGCAGCTGATTTCGCTGCCCCTAAAGTTAGAAGGAATAGTTTAATGACACATAAAGGAAAACTCAAGAAGTATGTAACAATTATATCTAATAAAAACATTTTACGAGACCTCCCTAGTACTTTATACCAAATCCATATTTAATGTTTTCAGAAGCGCTTACCATAACACAGCGGTACTCGTTATTTCATAAAAATCGCGATTTAGTTTCATATTTTTACAATACTGACACTTTTAGGTTACCAGCACTTGCTACAGGTAGACTCCGAATATCATCATGTGAAATTATTATATCAATGCCAACGCGCTCTGAAAAATACTGCGCGGGGGGCCATCACTATGACACAGCTATTTTCTGAAAACTCAAACAAACAATTACGAAAAATGCGAACAACATAATCACTTATCTCCATAATTTATGAAAATAGCGGAAAATTTGGAAACAAGGTAAAAATAATTGTAATTAAAATGTATTACGCAGTCCACGCCACTCAACTTGCAACAGCGAGCTGAGCACTTTTGCAATTCATTCACTGCACGGCGCAACATGATATCCCGTTCACACTGCCTGCACACTGTCAGAGAATACAAATGAGGATGGAGAAATGCAAAGTAACAGGCACAAAAAATGTACCGTAATAACATTAAATGTAATAATTTGTAACCGTTTGCGATTGCATTTGTGCTCTTGTCATTAATAATATTATTTGCTGCCGCTGTCACAACTCCAACGAACAGTAGGGCGCCATGGGCAACACGGGCACCGGCTAGCCACAGTAGCGCAAGTTCCATACATCAACCTTAATCACAAAACCATACATATATGCTAGCCAATGTAAACACACAATGATTTGCCAAAAGAAATAGAGAAATATGTTTGCCCAACTGCAAAGCGTTGGTCGCCAACATTTTGTTGTAGCATCGAGTACACGTGCCATTCGCGCACACAACTGTCTGGAATTCGGGCGCTCAAGGATCAATCATAGTCGCAAAATATGAATTGGACATTTGTTTGGCACATCTGAGAGGAAGTTGAATTTCAAACGAGGCCTAGATGTCTACACAGATACGACTCGAAATCAGTTAAGCATTTAGAAAATATTTTTCGTCGAATTTGAGCTCACTTTTGACCAAAAGCAACGGCGAGTTAATGATTCGGAGCAGTGTTTGGAGATGTTAAATCGCATTAAAACCGATTTTTTGCGTCGATGTGTGACCATGGATGAAGCATGGTTTCATCATTTCACTCCGAAGTCCAATCGATAGTCGTCCGAGTGAACCTCGGCTTGCAAAATTATGGCTTCTATACTTTGGGATGAGCAAGGAATAATTTTTATTCACTACCTTGAGAAAGGAAGGACCAATAAGAGCAACTATTACATAGCGTTATTAGACCATTTGAAGAATGGAGAAGAAGAAAGTGCTGTTTCACCTAGGCAATGCAGCGTATCACAAGTCAGTGAAAACAAAAATGGCAAAAATCCATAAGTTGGGCTTCAAATTGCTTTGGCATCCACCGTATTCTCCAGATCTAGTGACTACTAATGTACTTGGATTCAGAAAGAATGCTCGCTGACAAAAAAATTCTCGTCGAATGTAGAGGTGATCGCCGAAATCCAGGCCTATTGTGAAGCTAAGGCTGAATCGTACTACAAAAATGGTTTCGAAAAGTTGTAGGGTCGCTATAATCGGTGTATCACTTGGATGGAACTATGTGCAGTAAAAATATGCGTTTTTCCGAAAAAAAAAGTGCTTTACTGTGGCAGGCAGGGAACTTTTCAATTGATCTGTTAAAAACTAGTCAACCACGGTTCATCATTTTTATTTTTGTTATAATATTATGCAATCAAAGCTGCTTTATAGCACTTCCAAATTCTTACTACCCACTGTCCAAAAACTTGTACTTTACTTAGCAAACTTGTGAGTGTGAGAAACGCAGACACACACATAAGCAAGTAAGAACTTAAAAGGCTGAAGCACTGGAAAGACCTCAACTGGTACGTGAAGGTGTAATAACGTTGATATGCCAAGAGAAAGGACCCAAACCAGGGGTACATATGTGTGCGCACAAATATCCATTAACATTAACAGTCCGGGTAACGAAAGCTTTCAGTTTTACACTTTCACAGAGCAAGTGATAAGAGCGTTGCGAAAGGCAAGGGTAGACGGGTAGAGTGGAGTGGACGTCAACGATCAGCACAGTGATTCACACCATGGCGCCACTAACCGAAGTGCAGACACAATGGCTGTCGTTGGACAAAGGCTCGTATATTTCGTGCGTGTATGTGTGGTGTGCTGTTGAACACATATGTGTGCACGTGTGCGTCTGTGTACATAGAGCTGCATTTTAGTTGTGCTCGTATGTGTGAAAAATCATTAACGCCGAGAAAATTTCCACACCAAAGCCAAGTGCTGAATTTGCCACTGCGGACCGGCGGCAACTTATTTAAGTATACAAGCCCCACAAACACACTTTCATGTGCGCTAATACATATACATGTATACATATGTATGCATGAACAATTGGTTATCGCTTATGTATGTTAGCCGCACTGTCCCACATATGTGTGTATGTATGTAACGCTGTTTATCGCTGTCACAGTAGTTAAATTACCGAAGGCTTAAATGCGGCAGTGAGGCACATTAACACCGTAATGTGCAAAAATGTATGCTAAATAAGTGCAAGCACCAACACACTCACGTTTCGGTATGTGTGTGCGACCAGGCATATGACTGTGCGTGTGTGTGGAACAACATGGCCGCTAAGGACAATGTCGGAGTTGCTGAGTGCCGAAGAGTTACATACATAGGTTCTGCAATGGAACACATGTGCGTATGTGTGTGTATTTCAGCGCATTTCGGTAATTTACGTACAAAGTCCGGCCTGTGAAGTGGAATTGGTAAAACGCTTGGATTAATTGCTTGTGTGTGGTGCTCAAACTATGTTGCATGCTTTACATAACCTATGTATTACATATTTATACCTATGGCAAATGATATATATGTACATAGTAGCATACCTCGAGGCGCCCTGGACAGATATTGCTGCGTATTTCGATGGTGTTGAGACAGTCTGCCTGTTTACAAATGAGGTATTTACAAGCTAAATGATAGTCTGACTTTACGCCTTCGAAAACTTGCGAAACACAAAGCGAAAGTGGGCATTGATAATTATGGGCAATTTCAGGAAAGTGTCGTGTGCTGCCACTACCTACAAGTATGCACGGCTTTATACAACTTAATATATATATTTTTTGTGTGCCTGTGAATGTCACTAAACTCCTCTTAAACGACTGGACCGACTTTGATAAAATCTTTTGTGTGTGTTCCGCAGGTTCGAGGAGAATTTAGATGCACAATTTGGTCCAATTTGTTTGCTAAGTAGTAACGTATGTACCGTTGCGTCTAACATATTGACGGCGAATGTATGTACATACCTAAAAATCGCGCAATAACTCAGGGCAACGTTATTTTCGTGCGTGCCACCGCTGGTATAGTATATATTCTTAAAAATATAACAAAACGCGCATTTTAAATAATAATATATAGATGCTTTTTGTGGCAGATATACATACCTTATTCAAGCCTACACACTGACTACATCAGAAAAGTGCCGCTCATACATAGAATGCGGCAAAGAAAATGGTTTTGGCAAACTTTTATTTTAGCTTGCGCTTTTCATATCGCAAATTATTCATGAAATTTAGATGCGTAACACTCAATTCAACTGAACTCAGCGCAACCGAGAGCGAGATGAGTTATTGAGGTTAGAAAAGTTTTTATGAGTCCAGTGTAAGGGAAGCACTTCCCGACAGACTGCACAACAGCTTGAAAAATGTGCGTAATGGCTGCCATAAACATACACATATATACGCATTCATACATGTGTGTATGTGTGATGCTAAAGTATTAGATTATATAATGTTGTGCGCACGTTTGTTGAAAGGCATTAACTAGTGGCAGCCAACGGATGACGAACGCAGGAGGCGAAGAGGCGGCGGCCGAGTGCAGAGGGACATTGCGGCGGCTGTTATGCAAATGCTAGTTGTTTGTGTTGTTGTAAGCAAATTGTGTGCTTAGTTGAAAATTTGCAAAAACACTGCGAATGTGGTGCGAAAAGAAAAATTTGATTTATATGCGTGGCAAGAAGGTGCAACCGTGAAGGGAAGGCAATAAGGGATATAGCAACGGCGAAGTAAATCGCTTGCAGAAGCCCAGAGCAAGTGAAAAGTTTTGAATGCAGCAGGTTCGTGTGTACAAGTATTTTATGTAAAATATGTATGGTATACTATACTGCAGATAAGGGATATTTAAGCTTGGATAAATGCCGCTAGGAAAAATGTTAGTTGTAAACTTAATGCCACTGAGATGCAGAAAGGACTTTTTTAGCCTTGATGGCATATATGCTTGCATAAAAAATAGATTGTGTGTTAAATATATTTACTTACCACAGTAAAGAGAAAGTATTGAGCTCTGTACAATATAGTCAAATGCAAACATATGCTGAGGAGCGACTTTCCCGCTGGGCTTCTGCTGCGCTACTTAAGTGTTAGAAGCAAGATGACAGCTTTTGCAGAATCCACGATAATTTATGTCTCTTCGGAGACTTTGGGATCGGCACGCATCCCTGGTTCAACAGCAACACACACGCCACACAATTTGACATTTGGAAGTTGAAAGCTTCATGTGGTGGTAAAGCTTATTTTCGATATAGGCATAAATGCAATTTAATGCCTTCATAAATTTAAAACGTGGTTGTGACTGTAAACCTATTTCAAAAATGGCTGAAATCATCACAATTTTATATATATTTATATATAACTCACGCATATATGTACATACTACTTTTGCCATTGTCAGTACAAAATACGAAAATACTTTTTCGACTACCCAATATGTATTATAAGAAGCTGGGTCTTGTGAGGCGATATTTGTACCAAAAATATTTTCTTCTGAGCCAGCGGTTAAAGACATTACATCTCAACTGACAAAAATATGATGCTTGAGAGAACCTATAGTCTTTAGTATAACTTCCACTCATCACACTTAGAAGCGAACACATAAAAGTTGATGGTATCTTTTACGTAAGCATTTTTCAGCGTATCGATGCTGAAGTATTAGCGCAAAAAAGTTCTTGGCTTCCATTTTGCCACTGCTCCTTGTATTCCAATACTTTTTGCGCAATTCTTTTATTTTTCCCATTTTTTCCGTTTATTCGTGTTGACGTTCCAATTTTTGTGGTGCTTCGCCGGGCAGTTATCATTGCCTGCGCTTGTTTGTGCGTTGCAGTTGGTGTTGACGTTACCACTACATGGGCGAAGGGAGAATCGAGGCCATTTCCACCCTTGCTAATGTGCAAATAAAAATGTTAAAAGGGTCCTGTAGCACTCAATTACACGCCCTGGTGACCATTTGCTATGGCAACGGCGCCGAGCAGCGCTGCGCCCAGCAAGCAGCAAGGGGATCTGCGAAGCTTGGGTAATTGTTCGGTGGGCGGTGTTGCTGGCGGAATGTTGCGAGTGTGGTTGTGCGTAGACGTTCGCATGCCATTTGCACGCTTTCTGCGCGCGCTTTTGGCTTCATGCCGCATATGAACAGAGCAAGACGAAAACATACATATATTGAGTACGTGTGTGTGTATGCAACAGTGCTTTTTCGCCTGCTGCTACTTCAGCTTTTTACGTTTATGGCCCGCGAACGGAAGTTGCCATCTTGTTGATGGCAGTTAAAGATAAAATTTACTTTTCGTTTTGCTTTCGTGCTCCCCTTCTCCGCGGCGCATTCTCTATCTAACGATCACGAGCGCGTCGCTTATTGTAATGTGCTTTGGCTTTCACATTTTTTCTGACATTTTCGCGCTCCAAAATCTGTTCGCCTCCATCTCTCGCTGCCCCAGCGCCCAGCTGCCTGGCTGTCATTGCCCTTTTGGCCATTTGCCACAGTGTTGCGAGTTGGCTGCCGTTGATGCTCTGATGGTGGCAGCACTAATGGTAGCGGTGAGGTGCAGTGGCAACGAGCAAGCTTACGCGCTTCGTTGGCCTTAAATGCCATTTACCGTTGACTTGTTTAACGGCCTTCGCATTTCTTCGGTGAATTTTCCCCCTCCCTCCCCTTACCCACATGCGAAAGTTTCTACATTTTTATGCTTCTTTCACTATTTGACGGTGTTTATTTGCATTTTTCGTTCCGTCATTTTCATATCTGTGCGAATGCGGCCCCTCCGCGGGTGCTGTGTCTATATGGATTGCTAAGTGGTGGTGTTGGGGGGAGCACATTTTGCCTCTTTATGGGTTTTTCCTAATTTGCAATTGTAAATAATTGGCTTGGAGCGGTTTTGTCATGTCGTTAGGAAATTGGGTGGCAGTGGTTGGCACTTTATTTTTTTCACAGCGCTCGCTTTTCGTTTTGTGGCAATTTTCTTTTTGCTTAACTGCTTTGCATAATTGCGAAAAATGTAATGTCAGTGCGAATGAGTGCCACTTCTAAAGGGAAATTTTCGGTTTAGCAATTATATGAGCTACATTATTAAAGTTTCTCGATCCGTTAGTGAAAGAAATCTCAAAAAGCAGTTTGTGACCTAAGAACTTGAAAGATTCCTCAGTTGGAAAAAGCGAAGAACATAATTCGACTATTAGGAAATTTTAAATAAATGCTAGCTTTAAATGTTGTCATAATCAGGTCTAAATACTTGAGCGCTAAACTTCGTTTCGTAACTAAATATTACTTTCGACCAAAACTCGGATACCATGATTTACGTTTCTAGTAATCCCAAACCCTTCTTTCTAGTCCTTTTACTTATAAGCGACTCTATTCGTGGAGTTCGTGGAGTTATAGAAAGCAGTTCCAAGTGTCGTATGTACAGTTTCATTACTGACTGATTTCGATAGCTCAAGTTCGTGGATTTGGTTTAGTTTTTCTCGCGATAATGGCTTTATCACGACTGCGAAGTTTATTGCCGAGCTCCTCGGCAAAATATTTTGGATGGTTAAAACGCTTTTTATTCAGATTTAACATAGATTACTACTGACAGTTTGGAATGAATGCGATAATGACAGGACTTTTGATATTGGTTTGGTCGAGTTTATACTAAAAGGGTTACATGGGTTTATTAGTATCAAATTTTTATTAAAATCGAATTTTCTTTATTATCTGATTAAATCCAACAAAATCTCTACGATATTGTTCTCAATTTTTAAGTTGGTAGGAGTAATTTTAGTTTCGGAGGTACAGCCGTGAGAACCTGTGCCGTTTTTAAACACGTTTTCATCGAAAATGTGTTTGGTTGTTAAGATTTGTCGAGAACTGCTTCGATATTCAGGTTCTTTGAGATACAATTCTTAAAAACTTGTACGAGGGATTTTTGTTTCGATTACATCTATTTTCATTGAAATTTTAATTTTTCGTAAAAATGTCTGCCAAAAATTCAAATTTCAGTTTTTTTCCTTCGTCCAAATTCTAAGTTAAGGTTTTAACTAAACCACGTATTTTTTTTTTCTTTATATGTCCCAGTAAGTAATTATCCTGCCAATGCGGGCGCATCGTTTTCCGAGGGGTCACCGGAAACGACGTCGCCGTTTAAAATATTTGTTTTTTCCAAAAATTTAAGAAATTCTTTGTTAATCGTGTATGTTTGAAGAAATAAAAAATTCTCATAAAATATTATTTTTTTTTCATGAGAAAAAAGAAAAAGACATTTTTTTCCCCAAAGGAAAGTAGTTTAAAGTAGTTTGAATTCATAATTTTGTTCAAGATAAGTTTTGTGTTTTATATTAAATCAGACTTAAAACTTTATTTGAAGTAATAATAAAGTTAAAAAAATAAAATTCTTCAAACTAAAAATCCCAAAGGACCCAAACTTTTTACAAAAAAATATAATTTCCGAACACTTTTGTGAGGCACTGTACTTATTTGTCAAGGTCTCGTCTAGTGTTAGACACCCTAGTGTCGTTGGGCAGATTTTTCTGTAAACTTGCATTTTTCTGGACCGGTTTGATGTCTCACTAAAGTGTATTTTGTGGACTTCGTTAATTACACTTTAAAGTTTTATTTGTCAGCTAACATAGAGCTCAGCTTTTTTTGCAGAGCAGCATAAGACTGTGTACTGGAGTATTGCAACCCAAAAATATTATATGCATGTGTACATATCGATTAAAGAGACACTCGTTTACGGCGAATCTGCAGGGGTTCTCCATATCTCAACGCCTAATTAAGCGAAATTCCTAAAGAAACAATGTGACAAAGGCAATCAGCAGCAACCACAAGCCCAACGGCGCACTCGAGCAATGCTCGAGCACAGTGATATAAAATTAGCATAATCGGTATAATTTAATTATAATTTATTGATCTTCTGCAGCTTTACTCTGTCATTCACTGTTGTTCCACTGCGCCGCCGCTGCGATCTAGTGTGAACCGCAGCTTCGCGTTTTGTTGTTGGTCGGTTGGAATTTTTTAATAATATAGTGAAATATGACACATGGGCGCGTTCCAAAGCCATATCGTTCGGGCATCACATTAATTGCGCGGCAGAGTGTGGCTTAGGGACCGGCGAGGCGGTGGCGGTACAGGCGTTGAAGGCGTTTTTGTTTATGAGCTGTAAAAATGAACATTTTATTGTCAGCGGTTGGCTATTAAGTGTTGTCTTTTCGATTGTTTTCAATCGAAGAGGTGGAGAAAACTTTGCTAAACCGTTGACTTACTTAGCTGAGAGCTATTCATGGATGTATTTACTCGCGCACCAGGTAAATAAAATATATGTTGATTAGTTTTCAATATAATTTTTTTTAATTAAAATGGAATCTCCAACACATCTTTGCTTTTGTTGTGGTCAAAGGTTTTGTGCGTTGTGGTTTGTAGCTTTGTGGTTAGGCCGCTGCGGTTAGGCGAGTTACCATGCGCTGCCGTACTATGCGTGGTATCGCAGCAGTCAGTGTGGCGGCAATCGACAAGTCAAATATGCCTGTCTGCAGCAGCATCCGCAGACGATTTGTCACCAGACCAACGAGCAACCTGCCGTGGCCAACGAAAAAGTGAGCTTCACTCACCTTAAATCTTGCATACTGTGCGATTGTGGTTAGGACGGAGAAGTTGGTGGGTGTTGGGCATGGAGCATAGCATCCACGAAAGGACGCGTCAGCCATTTCCACTCCTAACCTGCTCATTCGCGCCAAAGGAATTTATGTACACTAGATTTTACATTTGTTGATGAACAACATTAGATTTATGGGACGCAAGAGTTTGAAGGAAAGGGTTCAGTCGACATATGGTAGGTGAAAATGGAATTAGTAGTAGAGCATTACAAATAAGAACAAGTAAGTACATTAGGTGCTTAAATTCACATAATGGCGTAGCGTTTAAAACTTGCGATAGGACAATAATCGATGGCGAATTTCGTGTAAATATCTTTTCAAATTAAAAACTTTTCCATACAAAAACTTACATCCGATCGTTCGGTATATGCTTTAGTCGTTCGATATAGAAAATTTTTGCGGATATTATAGTAATGCTTTAGATAATACTCCATGCAAAATTTCGGAAGATAACTCATCAAATGAAAAAGTTTCACATACCAGTACTTGCCAACTATGTGCTATATTGGACCGATATCGACGGTTCCAACAAATGAGCAGCTTCTTGGGGAGAAAAGAACGTTTGCGAAATTTTAGATGGATATCTGAGGGATAAGTTACTAAGTTAGGATAAAGATAAAGTTCAAATTTTGAGTCAAACTCAATATATCCTGTTCAGAGTATGAAAAACTTCTAAAAGCATAAAGAAATTGCGTTCAATGAGAGTTTATACTGATCTTAAAAATACAATTTACAAGGAACGAAGTATTCATTATTTATTTTTTTCTCAGTTACAATTATTAAAAAAAAAACTCGACAAACTTTCACCAAAATTTTTGAAAATAGATCGTTTTTTGCTGGAGAAATCCCTTATAACCCCTTAAGAATAATTCTGACTCAACCATCGTGGTATAATGGTGAGAGTTACACTCCCTTGTTGTACTTAGAGTCGACATATGTACCTTATTTGTTTCGAAATCTGCAACAAGAAATACGAACATTTAACTATGAGCTTTAACTTTATACTGAGTTGTTACTTTTTATCCAATGCATATAAGGAAATGTCTACCCTAGAACACACTTTTCATTGAAAATAAAAAAATGATATATTTAATAAATTTTCGTACCGTTTTCAATTAAAAATGAACAAATACACTTAGCAAAAAGATATAACGTATAACCAATTTAGTAAGAAGATTTGCGACAACCGAAGAGAGGAGAATAAAATTGAGAAAACCATTGAGTATTGAGGGACTACAAATAAATAAACTATATAGTAATTAAGAATAATACTAATAATGACTCCAGGTCGGACATAAAGTCGACACAGACACCTTGTTTGTAACGAAATTGTTATAAAATCGCTTCTAACAACGCTTTCTCGAAAAAAATGCTCATTATTTTTCTAAATTAATAACCTTTATCAACCCGTATAGCAAGTTTTACTTCATTAAATATATGTGTTTGTAAGTATGCCTCCCAGCAATACCGTTAATGTGTACATATGTAAAACTATCGCATTTGCAAGACCATTAATCTTGTAACACCAAAACAAACAACTCAATTCAAATCCGAAATTACAAAATGCACACAAATTATGTCCAAATTAGCAAACAACCAGCACTGGCTGTGCCACACAAACACCCTCATACCCTCAAACAAACACACGCGCACTCACACAGTGATCAGCTCACAAGGGTTAGGAACACGAACCCAATTACACACCAGCAAGTGCTTGCAATCAGAAAATGAATTTTTACGGCCGAATCTGGGTGTATGACACAATTGTTGGCAATAAATATTAACCGCATAAAGTGGCTTAATCCGCGCCGGCAACAGCGCCACCAAGCTGTGATTACAACCCCTAAGCGGCCATGAGCCGCGCACAGCGACTGGGTGGTCGCGCAACCCCTTCAATGGGCTACAAGTCCCTGCTCTGGCTGTTCTGGTGGCCAATTACTCAACATAATTTCAATACAAATGGCTAACATAAGCATTACATAAGTGCGGTGGCGTAAAGACACACCGATGCCACGTCGAAGCAAGGCAACCAAGCAAAGACACACACAGCTATGCTTGCTACTAAGACTACCGTTAACATTACACAAACAACATGAGGTGCAGCACTCACAGGCGTAACCGTGTTATCAATCTCAATAACAATTCATAATTCATGTTTAACACAATTCGACCCCGGCGACCCACCCCACCCACGCAGGCCGAGAGCCGAGAGCCGAATGTCATATGCTTCATATACCCCAAATTGCTTTGAGGGCTGCGGTGAGCAGCAGACGGCAAGTGCAATGCTCTGTTGACTATATTATCTTGCATAGCACTTTGTTGTTGTTATTGTTATTATTGCCAAGCACCACCACACCTTATCCGCAGCATCCTCAATTGCTTGATTGCTTTTGTTGTTTGCTCAAGGGTGTGCGACGCACACACACACACAGAGCACTTGCTTGCCACATACAAGAGCCCACCCTCGAGTCACTTCATCTACACTTCTGCGCGCACATAAATTGTTTATTGTTTGCATATCCTGTTGCCAATATGCGAGCGTATCCTGTGGAAGCTCGCTTGCTGATCTGGCTTCTTTGTTCGTTTGCATGTTTGTTTGTTGGTGAATTAATGACGAGCTGCACTCCATGCCAGCGGCGAAGAACAACACAATTACAACGGTACTATCTCGGTGGCAGGAAGCAACTCGGCGACTAGAGAAATAACAAATGACACCCCAGGCGACCCCAGAAGTGGCGATGATCATCCCTAATTGGTGTTGAATTGACTTTTACAACAGCGAACGACAACCACCCGCACCCTCTCCACACACACAAGGCGACCCACAATGAAGTTACACTTTTTGTGGCTAAATTTATGTTTCCTTCCGCTTATCGTTCAACTTTTCCGCACAAATGATTTCTACATAGTTGTTGTTGTAATTGTTTTTGCTGTTGATTTTAAGAGGGAGGTCTATCACGAAACTGGCAGTCGCAATTGTGATGCGCAGTCGTTGTTTGTTTGTGGTGGTGGAAGGTGGATATTTGTGTAATTGGCTCGGGAAAAGTTTGTTTTCGAAGGGCGTGTGACTTATTAACATAATTGAACTATTTTACAATGCGGACTTTTGTTTCACTCCGAAATTGATAGACAGTGAATTAAGCAGACAAATTCAAAATTAGGTAAAATCAATTTATGCGAAGTGGAGCATACGCTTGCGCACACATACATACATATTTACGGACTTGCTTACAAGGAAAATATGTTTAATTATTTGTATGAAATTTTTAGTACTTGTAGATGGGATATTTCTTAAGGAAGTTTTTTTTAACTTTTATTGTATCTCCTACTCAATTTTGAGATTATTTCCTTAACAATTTTTTTATGTAGCACTCTGGAAGTACAAATGAAAAATCTCCTTATCCATTCCTTCAACTTCTTAAGTGGGTATTCTAGAATTTTGAAAAAATCGATTTTTTTTTATTTATTTAAAGTTTAGACCCTTAAGAACTTTTTAAATGCGTTTTTCTCGAAACTACTTCCATACGGTACCGGCATTATCTAAAGTTCTGTACATCGATTTACTTGAAATTTTGTGTGAACCTCCTTTATCGTTCCTACCACCATCGTGTTAAAATTTTTGTTTTTAGTATTTTAAAAAATTCAGGAATTTCAAAAAAATTGCAAAAAGTGATTTTTTTTCAGGCAGTCGCCATTAAAAAAAAAATTTCGTGTTCCTTGAGGTGGGGGCTATAACAGCATCCTTACTGATTAAGAATTTCTTTTGAATGTCACCAGGATGCGCCATTTTTTTACACCTGTCTCTAACAAACCCAAATAATTATTTTAATTTTTAATATTCTTTTTGTAAAATTTTTTTTCTGTATTCTTAAGATATCAAAAAGTACTGCTTTAACTCGCCATAAGATCGGTTCGGAAGAAATCTTGACAACCGACTTTGAAAACGCAGTTTTCAGAAGAGACGTTTAAGGTTTTAAACTTATACAGCTGAAATCGAGCGCGTAACATTACTATGATCAATGTGAGGTTTTAGGACTAGAGATATCGAGATCTTCTAGAGATATCATTGAATTAAATACGGCAATAAAGGAGAACGCTCTGGAGTCTTAAAACCCATGTAACCTTTTAATATACAAGTAATTCTTATGTGAAAATTAAATGAATTACAAATCAGCATTATCGCATAAAATAATTACTGAAATATATACCAAGGCTTTCAGTGTATGCGCAGATATTCTGGATATATGTAAAAGGGAGGATGGAGTCATGTGTAGAAGTTCACGTAAGTGAGGAAAGTTCTCTGATCGCCATTCGCTTGGGAGAGGCCAGAAACGATTCTTTTACATATGACTCAAACAGCTCACGAATTCCGGTCTTTGACCAAGTATCCTCTGGGTAGCCTAAGAACCTCCGTTTGAAGGCGAGCTAAAGTGCGAAGGCGAAACATCCCCTGCATAGGGTTGTGCGCTGGGGTTGGGACCCGCCACGTAAAAAAACGCCCCCAATGAAAACGCAACAATGTAAAATTGTGGAATGACTTAAAGAAAGTATTGAAATCAAATTCGGATTCTGAATGAAGCACGCTAACGGATCGTGAGTACGGATTCTTTTCTTGAATACAGATGCGATCTAGAAATGTCTCAATTTGGTGAAAATAGTTACATTAACACGCTCCGATTTATGTTTACTTTATGTGTCTCGAGCGTAATCCGATTTAATACGCGCACATGTACCTGTGTGCATGTGTATGTGTGCGGCTTTGAACAGTTTGGTGCTTTCTGGCTCCATAACTTAGGTATTTATACAAAGTAAGTATTATTTACAAGTTTGAATAAAATCATCTTTCTGCGCTTACAAAACGCCTGTAATAACTATATTTGGACGCTTTGAATGGGTTAACATGCGTTTCTTCTATCGTGCTGCCATTGTGCGCGTGGATTACACCAGTTTTAGATTTTCAAAGGCCGTAACAAATGCATCAACAAACAGTTTACGATTTCCTCTTTGTTTGCGTTTAGACTCGTAGCGCGCACAAAGGCATTGTCTTGCTTAAAACTGGTAGGTATTCAAAGCGATTGTCAAAACATCTCATCAATAGCCGAAGCGACTCATAAAATGTGTGACAAATGGATCGCGCTCGCAACTCATTAGTCGATATAATGTTCTACTTACATACGTACATACATACAAATATGTGAACAACCGCGTGAGTATAGAGTTACTATTTATGAAAACGACAGCTTGGTGAAATGAGCCGAAGGCGATAGATACTCGCTTCAGAGCCACCATCGACGACTCATTAAACGACAATAAACACAAAAGCGCAACAGGAAGTTTGATTCGCTTTGAAATAACCAAATATTTACAAAACAAAATGTAAATCTTTGTGCCGTCCAAAGCGCGCATTGTAACTATTCACCGCCCGGTGTACCGGTGTATGGGTGTATCGATGGCAATGGTGGTGGTGCTGGGCAATAGGTGCGGTAGAACAGAGAGCGTTGCCTATTTGGAAATGAATGAATCGATAAAAGTTGAATGAGCCACATTTTCATGCAAATGAATTGGCCAGCACAACAATCACAGCAACAACAAGCGAGAGTCAGTGTGGCTCGAGATGCTGGGCGGTCAAACGCGCGTTTGCATCGTCGAATAGTTCGACATGAGCAAAGCAATTGTTGGAGACTACCGCACAAACGAACGCGCAACTGTGTGGCAAATGGGCAGCAGTGAATGGTTTGGTATGGACAGCCACTTTGCTGCAGTGGTAGGTGCATTTTATGGTAGTTAAATGGTGAATGCGCATCGTAAAATCGTTGGTGTGGGCTCTAAGCCGCGGTCGTTGCACACAACGACTTCCAGAGAATGCTAATCCAAATGAATAGCTTCCTTAATGGCCCAGTGGAGCTAGAACTGCGGTCATTTTGGTGTTTTCGAAACTAGAAAAGTTGCTTAAATAAATGAAATGTTATTGCAAGCTGCACACAAAAGCAAATAAGGCAGCAACACTTGCGGCGCATAGGAGTATTGCCTGTGGCAGACATCTAGACTGATATGTGTTTGAATTAGTAAACACAGTTAAGCCTTAGACTTTGTCTTTTTTATGGAACGTAAACATCCAAGCGCACACATACATGTGTCAATTGTCACGCACACACACACACAAATGCTCTACCATTAAGAATGTGCGCGCATGCGCGTTGTTGCTGCTGACATTGAGCATCGTCGTAAATTCTCAGCTTATTACCAATAATTTCAAGTGGCTTGTTAACAATTTAACACGTCTTAATCGTAAAATTTGTGTTGCTGTGTCTCCAAAATGCGAAGTATGCAAAAATGCGGGTATAACAACGGCGACAACAAGCTCAAATTGCTGGCGTATAAAATCATTGCTGTTTGACAGTTTTGAAGGTGTGAATACGAGAATTAAAATGCAAACACAAATGCAAACGCAGTGAATTGTAAGAACTTGAAGCACCAGGTTCGCTTAAGCAAACGCACTACAACACAAAATGCACCATTTGGTTGCCACATTTTGTGGTAATGTGCTGTTTCGTGTGGGAGCGCAGGCGAAGCCTTCTATAAATGATAAGAAAAATCACGATCACGTCGATTGACAGTTAATAATGATATGCAGAGCCTGCATTTGTGAGCGAGACTCCTACGCTGGGTTGTACAGTGGAGCAAAGCGGTGCAACATTTAGGAAAAATTCTGTTCGCACACTAGTGAGGAGAAGATTAGCGCTTTATTTAGATTAATAAAAAATGCTTGATCAGTGATTGCTAAAAAAAGTGTCCAACCTTAGTAAGGTAAAATTTCATGATTCCGTTCGATTATTAAATACAGGAGATCATCCGCACATTCTCTAATGCACCACAATGCTTCTCTCATCCCATTTATTGTGAGTAGTTTGTCATATATGTATGTATATATGATTTATAATTAAAATATTTACGCTTTTAAACACCGTACTCATTTGTTCATCAACTACAGATGCTCTGCTCAGCAGCAGGTTACTGACTAACCCGCTACAAAAGACTTAAGTCATAAACTTTATGACGTTTCGCTAAATAACACGCCAAAACACACGCATATGTTCGGCATACCACGCGTGCGCATGTGTGCGTGTGCCTGGTGTCATCAACATAACAAATCGATTTGTGTTTTGTATCGATTTGACTCCGCGCCTCCGATTCGGCCGTCTTGCATGCACACTCGCCTGACTTGAGTGCCCGCTTAAGCTGGCCGTTGTTGTTGCCAGCTGCCCGATGCACTTTTGTTTGTTGTTATTGCTGCTGTTTTATTGTGTGCCATTTGCATACACGCATCCATTGTGATCATTTTCATTTCCACGTCCGTCCCACATGTCCAGCTCACTGTGTGCTTCTGCTTCCACTGCCGTCACATACACACACATAGTTGTGCAAAGGTTGTTTTTGTTGGCGAGCAAATTCCCAGAAGATTTTAATCTCCTACACGTTCACAGTTTGTTCGGCAATCAATGCGTTTTGCACACACTAAATTGCGGATTTCACCTCAGCCGCACCGCACTTTCTCGCCTCTGCTGTTGCTGGCCTCAGTTGCCGCTTACCAAGACCTTTTGTAATTGTGCTGCTAAGGTGTTGTTGGCGTTGTTCAATACCGATTTTTATGACTTGTCGTGTCTGATAATTTTCTGATTTTAATGTGCGAAATTAAACATCACATTTTTCAACACGCCATTGCCACCAACACCAGCCCAAGCCGTCGATGCGCGCCACAGCAGGGATTTAAATAACTGCGGCGATTGAAAGATCAGGACTTATTCTTATTCGCTCAGGGTTCTCAAAGCATCTGAGTTCATCGGATGGTTTCGCGTTTATTTGCAAGCGAAATTCGCCTTGTCGCTCGTCATTAGTTGCGTCGCCTAGACACAGTTGACGCTTACTAATGATTTCCTACTTCCTGTGATCGCTAATCAGCTTCGCCCGTACACACCCATTATCAGGTATTCATTACACTTGCAGCACGCGCGTTCGAGGTGTGACTCTGAGCCATCGGATATAGATTTCCACAATCGATAAGGTCCAACCGAAGTCATGGCTTGTGTTGTGGGCACAAATTCTAGCTGCCGTGTGCTCGACGCGCCCTTTTGTCTGCTGCTACGAAATCGATGCATAGATTCCTTCTCTTTTCGGTTCTTGGCTTTCCTTCCTTCTCATTGTTCGACAAATGTTACTCTTAATCACGGCGGCCGATTGGAATCTGGTTTGGCGCTCATAAAAATAATGTCTTATTAGCGTGCATTCTGTGTTTTCTTACTTGGTAATCTTTGTTTAATATATTTCTATTCAATGCTTCTCTCTTTCATTGCCTTTTCATATTCTTTTCTCCAAAATTTTATGCTTTGTTTGTTTTAGAGTTTTGAGTTTTCTTTGTGGCACATTGCTTTGTTGCTGTGAAAGTGTAATATTGTGACACTTTTTATTGTTGCAGCAGGATTTACTTAAATTTTTATGTTTCAATTCCGGTCGAAAGGGATTTCGTTGCTTAACTCGTTGTCATTGTTGTTGTTCGCTGGCTGGGAGATTCTAGGTGTGCAGTTGTTTGGAAATGTCCCAATACAAATGCACATTTTTTATAGTTTCTCATAAAAGTGAGGTCTTTATTGTTTATTAAGCTTTGGAACAACTGAACTGAGTTTACTTAACAAGAGAATTTACATATAAGTGCACTAGTGATAAATTAGCACCATAAACACCATCATTTTACAGATGAAAAATATGAAAATAGCGTAAATTAAACAGTTGAACACGTTGGGAAGCTATCTTTTCAATAATGCCACAGCAAAACGATTTAATGACAGAGGAAAAAGGCATTTAGATCTCTAATATTTTGTGGCCATATTAAAAGGTGACAAAACTGTGAAATATTCACGTGGAAGAAATTCATACGAAAAGCTAATTTAAAGATTTTATGACAAATAGTATTCAGTTCAAATGTTTTTGTTTCGATTTAGTTCTAGTTTTGAAATATTCCTAATGATTTGCTCGACTGACATGATTAAAATGTTGGCTATCTTGGGTACAATTGAATATTTCACTAACTGCAGATTGCTATTTGGACCAAGTGTATAAGCCTTCTAGTGGATAGCTAAGCGGCAATTAAATCCATCCATAGCGCCACTTCTAAGTCTCACTGCGTTAGGTTATGCAATCCGGCAATAACTAGACTCTCAGCAGGTAACTCGGTTATCATCATCTGGATACTCGGTCATATGAAAAAAGAAGGAAATGATTTGCTCGGTAACAACTTGAGACACAATTTCTCTAAACTGCCATTGAGCTCTTTCCGGGGTTGGTCGTTTAGAACACAAGTACCATGTTCCTCTCCATAAACTTAAGTTACTTGGGGATAATTTTGGTGGTGGTCAAGTCTTATTCTATTTCCAGGCTCAGTACTTTGTAGCGGTCATTAGAGGGCGCCTAGCCTTAAGATCTCTCCTTCAGAAATTGGGAAAAGTGAAATCGGTGCAAGACGGAGCATGCGCGGAGGACGATAAGACGCTGGAACGTTATCTATGCGACTGCCTAGCCTTCAGTGACATATTCTACAGCTCCCAATGCTCCAACTTAGGAGACATTGAACAGCTGGGGTGGAAAACAATCAGGTTTTTAACCAAATCTACTGAGTTGCTTAGTAGGGTTTAACTTGGCTACCACCTGGGAACAAAATGAGTCTAATGTTGGCGACTGCGGTTTGTTTGTTCCCTTTTCAACCCCCGCACCTTAAGAAGATTTGGTATAAAGCCTAACCTATGAATATATGATATAACCAAATACACTAAAAATGCGCAAACGTTCTAAAGCATTCCTATAGAAGAGAACTGCTCTCCATATCGAAAAATTGTTTCAATTTAGAGTATTTAAACCTTGGTTCAGCTTAACTTCTCATATTGTCATTGGTTCTATAACTGTGCTCTGGGGCTTCCGTCATTTGATAAGCCCGCTAGGTTTTGCAGGACTTTTCCTTAACACACCAAAATATGTATGTAGCGGTAAATTAATTTAATATCATATTTTTTGATTACTCATAATTAATTCCAGGGACTAAGCACTAAAAGTGTTGATAAAGTTTCAATTTCCCTGAAAAATATAAATAATTGAATTAGGTCAAACGCCAAGAGTGAAAATCTGAAAGATTTAATTGTGATTTGGCGAATTAATTTTTAACACAAATAATTCATTGAAAGCCCTATTGCTATGTGTGTACGACACCATAACAACAACAAATATGCAAATGGCAAATATAGCTCGCGGTGAAACTGCCAGCTCAGCTCGGCGAGTTGACACATGGCGAATATTATGATAATAATTTATAATTAATTTGCAAGCGTTTTGCGCTCATTTAATTATAAGTGAAATATTAGCTAATATGAGTTAAACAATTAAAACTGAGCGAAATCGCTTCACACGATCGCGTCAGCAATTTGCATGTAAATTTGTTGGCGCTTTAGTGCTGCATATTTGTCATTGAAGTCGCAGCACTTTGTGGCATAATCGACCTACTCATGTGTAGAAGCCAGCTTGCATATGCGCTTATGAAGGTCTGGTTGCAGCTCGGACGTATGTGTGCCTGTGTGTGTGCGCATAGCGGAGCTATTAAGTAATTATTTAATTTCTGCAATTTTATTGTCGCAACGAAATGCCTGGGATGCGAAGCCTGAAAACGTGTCGATCCAGCGTTGCGACGCTGGCCGCGATCATCGTGTGGCGAGCGTGTGTGTGCGGGGTGTTGAAAATTGTTTGATTGATGGTGTTGCCAATTGGCAGGCGACACTTTACAATTCTGCGTTGCACACCAGATTGATTTATACACCGTAAACCGGTCGCAGTTAGTTATTAGTACAACACACACACACCTGCTTGTGCTTGCATAATCAGCTATGCTTAATTATAAACACCCACTCAGCGCTATCGTAGCTGTAAACTTTGCATTTGCTCAAATTGCTTCATTTTTACTAAAAGCGCTAATTAAAATTGCCTCAAGCGCCCCTGCTTGCGTCACCAACATTCGCCAGCACAGCGGCAACAACGCGGCGCGTGTAAGCGTTGAGTTACTAAAATTCCGTTGTGACATTCCGTTCGTCTGAGTGCGTCAACTAATCCGGGATTCATCCTTTTTAATTGAAAATGTCGCCGGCGACAAAGTCTTTTTGCACTTTTGCACGATGTGCGATGCCGTTGACGCTCTATTGCGACTTTCGCTATGCCTTTCTCCCACTTGGGCTGCCGCTCATCCTCAAGCCGGAGAGGCTTACCGTGGAATCCCTGTTAATCCTGTAGTGAAATTGAAAACATTAAACGGAACTGCGTTGTCGTTCGAAATGCTGAAGAACGAAATTTTGAGAGCAGTGAGAGCACATTCACACTCACTAACAGATCTACTAGTTCGAGAGTATTTATATACAAATATACATACAGTATATACATATATACAAGAGCTCTGCAACTATTCCTAATTTCTCACTTTCTTTTATTTAGAAAGAGAAATGACGTTGAATAATAATACACAAATATAGTTGATGAGTTTTGAGGATGCTTTCGAGTCATTTTATCTATTACAAAGACCCAATCATAATAATTTTGTGGTTTCACTTCAAGTGTGACCCCATCTTTGAGATCTGGTGACGTTAGATTTAACTGACYGGCTGTCACTCCATACATAGACCTAGGTTCTTAGTCAGACAAAGTGGATGTACACTTTAATTCCAGTTTAATTATTCTTCATACAGCACTTCAACGCTTTTTGAGAACTTAAACAGCGACTTGTTATCAAATTAGATCACGCATACAACGAAGGAAGGATTCTTTTACCTTATTATTCCAAAAAAGTATTTTTTTGGATTTCAAAATATTTATATTGTAACGTTCCTCATCTCAGGCACGTATCGAAAATTTCAATTCATCATCTGTGTTTCGCTTGAAAATAAATCAAACCCTTCTCTGTTTTCATTCATTCAGTAAAAATTACGAAATTCTGATTACACAAGTAATAAAAACATTAAGCAAGAATCGAATAAATTAACAATTTGAAAGCCACATGCTGCCAACTCAACGAAATAGCCTATCACCAATAATGTGCTCATAACGGTTGCGCTGCTTTCAAATCTATTTTTTCATACTATGTACATCTGTAGTGGTATTATAATGTACAATAAACGTAAGTATGTTTCTTCGTATCTAAAAATGCCAGCGATAACACTAATGAAAATGTTTTTTCCAATTCTTCTAATTGCGCATTAGCCGAAGTGAAATCCATTTGCTTGAGAGCGGCACGAGTGTTTCGAGAGGTAGCAGGAAATTCAAAATAAAATATTATACAAAGTGAAGTGACTGTGGCAAATTTCAAAATAAATAAAACAGACGCGGGGAAAAACTGTGTGTTGAAATAAAATCGAGTTCATTAAAGACAAAAAGGAAAATTTATATTAGTACATATACATATATCTACTATGTATGGATTATAGCGATAATAAAAAGGCAAAAAATTAATATTTACCAAAACAAAAAGCTTAAAGCTGCTTATCGCCTAATGGTTTTCGGCTCAAGTGCTGCTGCCACTTATCTCTTTGTGGGTGTTTTGTGGCTTGCATGCCCCAGAGTTGAGCACACACACCTGCAGCTAAGTACCTCGACATCTGGCTAAAAATTTTTCAATAAATTGCATATCAACATGCGCCACACAATTTACCGTAATTTTGATGACGTGCATAATGTGAATATTTAGCAACTCACATTTCAGCGCTTGTTCGAAGCAGTGGCCAAAACGTAAAAAAAAAAAGAACAACAATAAAAATCAATTTCTTGTCAATGCAAGCATTTGCGAGGTCAACGTGCCGTGGCAGCGTTTGAAAGAAATTGAATAAGAATTACCTCAAATTGCCATTTACTAAGCAAAGCGATTCAGTAAGCGGGGTATGGCGTGATGCATCTTGGTGTTTAGATGAGTTTGAATGAGTTAAGTAGACAAAAATTGTTATTAACCAAAATGCCAAAAATAAAAAAAGCTTAGAAATACCTTTATTTTACAATTTTCTTGGTTCATTATAAGCATTGTCTGCTTGCAATGCCAAATCGCAGGCTTTTTGAGTGAAACTTCCCACCACCTCGTTAGCGGTCAACGCTTGTAGAAGGTACATACTTCTAAAATATATTTGTAAATAAGTATGTATACATGTACATATGTACACATAGCATATAAGTAGCTTGTGCGCGAGTATGCACATATTATATTTAAGCCAACTCATTTATGCACCGCTGAGCGCTATTAGTTTTAATTTAGGCGACAAATCGCAACGAAATGCGCCACATTCTGTTTGCCATTGCGTTTATTTTGCCTTGTTTTGATTTCTATTTGATTTTCATATGACAGTCGCACAATCTTTTTCAATTTGAAGTCATTAAGTGCAATTTGTCACCAAAGTGCGCCAATAACGCGACCACAACTGCCAATGGGCTGCCCCCTCTCGGCCCAAAAGCAAACCTTTAAAATTGCACACATCACCATACACCCACGCGTCGTTGTTTTAGTGTATGTGTGTGTGTGAGCCGTTGGTGGCGGTAACGACGACTGCCTGCTGTCAGTTCGTCAGTGGAATGGTTGTGTAATCGCCAGCAACAACTGGCATTGCCGGCTGTCATTATCGTTAGCGTTGTCAATTTTGCAGTTGCTGCCGCCGGCCGCACTCCCTCAGCTGCGGGGTCTTTGGCAATTTCACTTACCGAATAACTCGTTTAAGCCGTTTCGGCGCTTCACCATTATTTATTTACATTTTGTATTTGTTGACGGCTTCGTGACGAAAAGTGATTGAAAGCAAATAACAGTTACAACAACAAGCACAAAGCACTCACAAAATCGCAAACAGCAGTCACCTCGAAACACTGGCTTTGTGCAACCGTGAATGCATACATGCAAATAAAAAAAATCAAGGCATGTGTTGTACGGGTGTCCCAATACACCCCCACCACTCGTGCTGTTCATCGAAGGTACCGATGAAACATTTTTTTCTTGCTAATTGGCCAATTGCGGCTTCAATATGCGAAACAATTTAATTCAATTATCTTCATGTTGTTGCTTTTGTTGTTATTGCTTTCATTGCAATGATTCTAAAGGCAGGACAATTTTCATTCCTTTGGTATCTCATTCTGTGGCAAGTGTGGGCAACATTTTTGCAAGTTTCATTTCAGTGCTTTTATTTGAGTCCATCGACGAAACCTGAGACATCACAAGATGCCAAAAATACTCCACGAAGTATGAATATCAAAGAGGAGAAATTAGGTTTAACGGTTTTAAATTATCAAAATCGGTTTCTGCTTCCATACCTTACTTTAGAAATGTCGATGGTGACGGGGCTTCAAGCAGCGAGGAGCTGTTAAAACTACACCTAGACGCTCAAGGAATTAATCCACAAAGGAAGTACCTCGTGGAGGCTTTCAAGAGGGCAGTGCAGCCTTCTTAGATCTTCTGAACATGTGCTACTTCAAATTCGTTCTAGTCATTCAAGTCCCTAGGACCTGAATGCATCATACCTCGCTGCTTCAGCGGACAGCACGCGAACTTTGTTAGATTAGGCTATATTCCCAGAACTTGAAGACATGTGAAGGTGTCATCCATGTAGAGGGCCGGATATGCTCTGATTTCAGGTCTATTAGCCTCTCCTCGTTTCTGTTGAAGACGCCAGAGAAGTAATGGCTGATATACTTCTATGAAGTGACGTTTATTTTCGGGAGGTTTGGATCCATTCCGATAGCAGAGCTGCTATACTGGCTTTGAGCTTGTTGGCAGTAGCATGAAGCTACCTTTTTTGTCTTCGTGGATTCGTGCGATGGATAAATGGGAAACGCGCAAGCTCTGCAGGCATTGGTCAGCAACTAGCCATTATGGGGTTACAAAAGCATTCTGTCTCAGATTGGATCATAAAAGGTCTATTGAACTATTATCTCTACCAAGGCCGCCATGTTAAAGGTTTTGGAGGACGCAACTTGTTAAAGTAAGGAAGTTGAGGTGGAAATATCTAAACGATTTTTCCTCGTCTGTCCAGCTTTCGCCAGGTTAAGGTTGAAGCATCTTGATTTCCCTACATTTTACAAACCCGGCGAATTAGGTGGAATGGATATTAGCCCTCTCAACGAATTTGTGGCAGACTCAAGGCGTTTTGTCAAAATGCGACAGTCTTTCATCAAAACTTAGCAGTTCTGGGTATCACGAAAGACAAGCGTCTTCAGCAGTCAAAGTGGGTTTATTCATGACCTCACGAGTAATCAGTCTAGTGTCAGTCAGTAAGTTCAATGTCCAGAACCTATTAAATATCAGTAGAGTCTGCGGAAATGAGAGTTTGGAATCACACGAGGACAAGCTATAGGACAGGGGGTCTAAGCTAAGAGAACGAGCAATTTACAGTTACAATAACAAGTAGTATTATCATAATTAGAAGAAACATTCAATCTCTTCAAGCAGATCCATACGTCATTTAAAGCTTTCAGGAGCTGTGCGAGACAGTTAGTGGCGACTAAAAATAATATTTGTTTTTGTGACAAATTTGTTCAAAGCACAAAGACAACATACATTTGTATTAGGTGTCTCAACCGTAGCATCTGTCAAATGGTGACATTCAACATTGTTAACGTTGACACTTCGCCGCAAACAAACTGTAACTGCAACAAAAACTGAATAGCTTCTGAACCGCTTAACCACTTTAATATGACTGTGCCACATTGCACATAGCTTACACTGGCACTGATAATGATCGTATTGCAAGATGTGGCATATGTAAATAAACACAGGAGAAGGCAAGGCGCGCGACAAGTCTGCCACTTAAGTTGATTGTCGATCAGTCGAACAAATTTTACACAGTTACGTACACGCGCCTATAAATAAAACAACTCAGTTGCCGTTGCAAGCATTTCTTTACGGCGACATGACACATACGAGCACAAGCGCATGGGACTTTCATTGATGCTGCCACAGCACATCGACTTCGGCTTGACTGATGAGGATGTATTTAATTTTAGTGTTGATCCGCTTTCCCCCACTTCGCGCCGCACAACCTCTTGCGCAGCTTCCGCCAATTCCTGTGCTCTCCTCGTCTGCATTGCGCCAAGCATTCACTCGGCGTCAGCGTCGCCAACCGCACGGCCGCCTTGCAGCTGGAGGTGCCTCTACCACATTTTGTGAATGATGAGCGAACTTATTGTCGTCTGTGGGCCTTCGTGCTGCTTTCGTTCGCCAGAAGCCGTTGCGCCAAAGCGATCTGCTGATCTGCTTTGCATTGGCAGCTTTTGTTTTTGCTGTTGTGCCGTGTTAATTTACCTTGCCTCGCCTTGTGCTTTCTTGGCTAAGCAACGACCTGTTGTTGTCGTCGTCGTCATCAGTGTCGCCTCTTTTACTTTTCTACACTGATCTGCGCTCTGCAGTAGTTATTGTGGCAATGCGGTTGGTGCTGTTGCAGCAGATTGTCATTGAGGCGCGTGTGTGGTCTTTCAATTTGATCGGCTTGTTAGATGCTGAGTGACAGGCGCAACGACGTTGTTAAATAAAAGCACACAATATCGGCTGCTGCAACGCGTATGCACCACGAGCCACAGCGCGTATGTCTGTCTTATGTGTGTTTTTATAGACGTGTATGTCCGTCCGTCTGTAAGGGCATAAACACATTTGGCATTGTGTCATGTTGCTCTGTCATGTTGGTTGTTCGTGGTGCCGTGATAGATGTGCGATTAGACAAGCATTTAATTATTTTGTGAGTAAATTTGATCATGAGTGATGAACTTTCGCTCGAGAGCTGTTTGAAATGTAACACTCCAAAAATGTGCAGCAGACACCAAGTTTTTTAAAAACGCTTTCTGTAGCGAATTTGTGAAGAAAAAATCTTCAAATAGCAGAAAATTTGTTGTTAATGTTATTCATTATAAAATAATACTTTTATTTTTGAAAATATTAAATATGAGAAACAATTAATAACAGCCAGATTGAGATACTAGTTCGAGTTAGTTTTGTTTAATAATTGACGAGAAGTACAGGGTTTGTCCGGAAAATAATAGGAAAGATTTTCCTCCGCCGCGACTGTGCTTTGGATCGTGCGCGCAGCGTCCTCTCCAGGACAAATCGTCAACGCCAAGTTTTGCGTGGAAGTCCTCAAGAGACTCAAACGAAGGGTTAATCGGATCCGAGAAGACATCGCAGACGATTGGAAGCCGCACAACGACAACGCCCCGGAGCACAGCGCCTTTTTTGTGAACAGTTACCTACCCAAAGCCGGCATCCCAACGCTTCCGCAGCCACCCTACAGCCCAGACAAACCCTGTATACAAATATAACACAAAGGACGATTATCTGTCAAAGTCTGATCTTGATTTTGGATCAACCCTACCTAACCTAAGCTAATCTAGAGAGATAGTGGTAAATTATTGACCTGCTAACTTGTTCTTAAATACAGCAGCCTCCACTGCAGTATATCCTTGACCCATTGTTGTCCCCTTCATTTGGCCGCACGAAACAGCAATCACCTTAACACGTACTCAGTGATAATCTGCGCACATTGAATGCTAAAAACTAACAACTTTATTCGGCTTGCGGAAAGTAAATGAAGTGTTACACTGCAATGACTGTATGCAGATCGGCGCCTGCAACTTGACCGCGCAGCTGCTACTGCGTCTGGCAGCGCTTATTACTTAAGCACGAATCGCGTAGTCAACAAACAAAGTTACTTCGTGTCGAAGCGAACTTATTGTGTGCGCTTACATGTTTCAAGCGGCAGTCATTCAACGAATGCCACACACACGAATGCCGGCGCGTCTTATATAAAAGCTTGATGCCTAATTTATCATCTCCTTTTGGATATATTTATAAGCTCGATGCGCGCTTGCGCCACTGTGGTCCGTTCTGGCGCAGCTTGAAAGACGTGGCAACTGCGTTTGTTGTTCTTGTTATTGTTGTTAATAACCTGAAAGCTGCGCGCTTAACCGGCTGAACTGCAATCAAGGTGGCGGATTAGCGGTGGAGCCACCGACTTTCATATATACTATTACAAATCGTGTTTGTTGTTATTATTGTAGGCCACGGCTGTGATGCTTGTGCGTAAGTGAATTTCGAAATGTATACTTGCGTCTCGCGATGGGTGGTGAAACTCGCAGACGCCACTTAATTACCCGGAAGAGTTAGTGAAAGACTTATTGGTGGCGGTGCACATTTCTTGCCACACAAATCGCCAATGCCACACTCTCACGATGTAAAGCTTAAAGCCACATTGCCATCATTAAGGTTTTTGATTCATTGATTTGGTCAGTGGTTTATGAATAACTTTCGCTTCGAGGGTGAAATATTTTATTTGAAAATTATTTTTTTTTAATTTTCTCAAATTTTGGTTTTTTGATTGGCTAGTCGAAAAAGTCTTTTCGTATTTCTAACCAAGCTCGAATTTATTTTTTTATAATGAACTTCAATGAACCAAACATGTTCCATTTTGGTCGACCATTTTTTACCATCTGCCCCCTTGAGACATTATTCAATCAGTGTAAAACTTTTCTGGTTTCTCGGCGAAAAACTGCGACAAGTATTTTTCACAGGCTTCTTTTGATTGCAACTTTACTACATTAAAAGAGTTCTGCATTGACCGAAACAAGTGGTAGTCGATGGTGCAATCTCAGCGGCTATAACGTCAGAAATAATTTTACTTTCGAAAAATTATTCAGGGACAGTTTTTTCTTACTTGAAACCGTGACTCATCGTCAAGGCTTGTCATGAACTATCCGTGGAAAAAAATTGTGTATTCACCCTTCTGTTGAAAAGTTCGACAACTCGTTTTAAGGAATGCTCCAGACACAAACCGACCCCGTACCGATCACATGTGCAGACCCTATTAGGCGATCGAGTAATAAAGATGTCTATTTCAATGGTATTAAATTTTCTAATACAAATAAATAATCGCTACTCATTTCCAAAAGAAATTTCCATAAATGCATTGCTCTCTTGAAAGTCAAATCCCAAATTCTAAACGTGTTCTCTGAGAATAAATTAAATATAATATCTAACAATTTGCCTATATTTTATGCTCCACTCCTTTAACGCTTCTTTTCATTCGTTTGGCATATTTTTGTTTGCTTTAACTGTTCGGTTTTTATTTTTGCCAATACTACCCAACTTGATTAATCGCGAAGGCTCCAACTCTGCCGTTAACTCCTAAGGATATTCCGATTGCAGTTTCGCATTTATTATTGTGCTGTTGGATTATATGTCTACCGACCAATGGCACCAGCCGCAGTTAAAAAAGAGAACAAATGGCAAACTGTCGCCGTTGCGTAGCGTCGAGTCACCGCAAACATGCATCTTGTCCAGCGCTGCGTCTCGCTCCACCCTGTCACACTGTTAGCTGTTGGCTGGTGTAGCAATGCTCCTGCGGTTACCACAGTTTATTAATTATGGTGATCTGTGCCCAGCACCCGCAGCACACACGGTTGTTGGTGGTTTCAGTTGCCATTCGGCGCGTGTCGTTAACGGTCCTCGCAGGCTCACTGTCGCCCCACGTCCATCGGCTGGTGTCCGGCTGTATCGATGGTTTGTTGGTGCGGTGGCATGCAGCTCGCTCGTTTAGAGGCGACCCCCATGAGTGTCAGCAACGTAACGCCATTTAGTAATCGAACTCGGCTCTCGAGTGGCAAACTTTTGTTGACTTTCGCATGCGATCGCATGGATACTGCGTGTGCACAGGCATTTATATAGTAAGTATGTATGTTTGTAAGTATTTGCGAGCATGTGAATATGGTTACTTTTAATACAGCTATGTGGTGTCCGGCTCATCCAGCGCGTACTTGTTGTCACTTACGAGGGCTTAGGCGTGAATGCTGTAGTCAACAAGATCGCGCCTTAGTTGGTGATTTTTCTTACAAATCGCATTCGGTCGCTTCGCTGCGGTGCCCAGTTGGCGCTGGGGTAGCTCATATTGCTGCTGACCGGTGAAAATAAAAACTGAATTATGGCTGGCATCTCCGAGGACTCATAAACACGAAAGGCGGAACGCCGCACAGACTGCAGAAAGAACGCTTCCAAATGACTCTTTCTAAATTATTTTAATGTACATATATATGGTGTCATTATTTTTCTGCCAATATTCGACGCATAAATTTCTTAAAGGCTCTGAACCCTCTGACAAGTGTTTACAAAACATGCATAAAACTCAGCCCAACAAAAATATTCGTATAATTCTAGAAGCCTAAGACACCTTGCCTTCAATATTTTATACTTGAAAGTGTTAGATTTTTTCGAAAGTTTACAAATAAGTACACATTTGTTTGTTATTCGGCGATGCACCGCTCTGTAATTATGTTTTCTGCGTTAATTATAATGATGAGCGCAGTAAATTAGCGGCTTCGTCTAATTGAAAGTCGGCCAAGAGGTATGTCCATACCTTGGAGTGCTTGTGTTGCTGCCTCGGCCAACAGATTGGCTACCCCTTTTCTAACTCAATTTACACAGTTTTCTCACATGCCTTCGTCTTATAGCGATTGTTGTTGGAGTCTTTTAATATATATTTTTTCGGTTATGGTAAACGCCCATTTGGTTGGGGTGTGGTTTTGAAAGTTAACAGTTAATATTTTTTCTTGCCATTTACCTCAAGTCCGAGACTTTGTTGTTCCACACGCTATTAGTATTGTTGTTGCTTAGCTGTGAATATAGTGTAATTCCGGTGTTAATTTGTGTGCGCCATCAATCATAGGCGAGAGAGGATGACTTACTAAGTCCGCTGCTCGATTGGATTCGGTTGAGGAGTGTGGGGAGCGCGGCTGGCGGTGGCAGGGTTTTGGAGCAGCTCGCTCGATAGATCTTTATTTTGCCCACACAGGCAGCAGCTCGGCTCAGGTGCAGTGTTGGCGGTGCCTCGACGAAACTATTTTGTTTTAAAATTTATTTTTGCTCACGCTCTACCATTACAGTTAGCACATGTGTGCTTGTATGTAATTGTTCATAACTCATAGTGCGTGAGAAGCTGACAAATGCCGTCGGTTGGCAAAATACATTTAAAGTGATTTTATTACCTGCAAGTATTTGAGTAGTGTGGGAAAATTCGTAGTGATTCATTAGTTTTGGTGAAGGCCTGTGTGTATTTTAATTAATATGTAATTTATTATTGACTTGGTGTAAAGGGTTTGGAGTTTAAGGGGCGGAAAGCTTGCGTAGAGGGCCAGAGTTTGGAAGAAAACAGTAATTTATTTTTATGATTTTGAAGGGATATGTTAAGCAAGTTATAATTAAGTGATTGGTTTTAATAACTAAGAAAGCGTTCAAAATTGGAATATTTAAATAAAACTTTTGATATTAATTAATATTTATATTTTTATTTATTTTTCTATTTTTCATGACACATATTTAATTTGACTTACTAGTTTTTAAGGCGTCGTCAAGCTTGTCTTTTCTGATAGGGTCATAGTTTTAAATTCTGTGAGAAGCAACACGCAATATTGTAGACAACGTTTTTATATCTGAAAGCGTCGTTTTTGTTGGAAAATATGGAAATTTTAATTATTTCAATAAATTTCAATATTTTTTCCGATATTTTCATACAAGGACTGAGTCGATTTAAAAAATTTTTATTCACAGCAGGCTCCTTTTGTGTCGATGCAGCGCTGCTAACGCGATTTCCAAGCATTGAACACGTCATGGAAGGCATTCTCCGGAGTAACCTTAAGAGCCGAGGTGCGTGCTGCTTGTATCCGCTCTGTCTGCTTGCCTCTCGTCAGCCTTTTCAGGCATGGAAATAAAAGACTTCCACGTAAAACTTGGTCGTTGGCAGTTTGTACAGGATAAACAAATTCTAGGTGGACGACCCTTTGATGTCAAAAAGGACAATGAGCATCGTTTTCAATTTGGATTTGCTCATTATTCACTTTTTGGGCGATCTATTCACGGCCCACCACCAAAAAGACCAAGTGCCACCGAAAGACACCATTTCTTGCTCAACCATCATCTTATATATTGTAGTATACCCCCTCCCTACTCCACACTCCATTTTGGGCCAGTCGTTATAGACAGAAGTAGGCCCTCCACTACCGTACTTCTTATTCATTCACCGCTAGAGGAAATTGTCACCATAAAGTGACCATTGAGATCTAGCCTTGAGAAGATATAGTCAGATTTGCTTATATTTGGCTGATTTGGGAGGGTAATATGCATGTAATCTTTCCGGCTCTATCCTCCTTATTTCTTAATATTAATAGCAGATGGCGTAATCTCTCTATTATCTTTATTATTAAATGAGATATGACAACAGAACCATGGAGCGCGCTTATACATATATATGCACATACATACAAACAAACATGTGTGCATACAAAGAACATTTACAGACAAAAGGAAAATGACAAATGTGCGCCAAAGTCAAATAGAAAGAGTTGTCTAATTAAAAGAGTTACTCGGAAAAGTCATCTGGCTGTCGCAATTGTGACCCTCTGAGAGTGAACAAGCGGCAAAGCGGACATCATTAACGCTTTTAATTTGCCACCGTTGATTGTTACGCTTCGGCAATTTGTCGATGGCAATCAATACAATAAACAGTGTTCAATACAAATGCCAAAGCGAGTGGTGAAAGGGTTAAGTCGCAGCAATAAAACTGACATTGGGCATTAAAAATAAATTACAAAAAGTTCCGGAATTAAGCGCAAATAAAACTCGATATTGACTCGCGCACGCTAACTTGACAATATTAACATCGGGGAACGAGCAAACAATTGACCTGCGATTGACCTTATGTGAGCGTCGGCAGCGGGGGTTGTGTGTTTGCTAAGGTGCGTCAACACTTCCGTTGCGCGCGCCACATTCACTCTGACGCTTCTTCGGCAGCAAGTGCATTGAAGCGCGACCAAATCAACGCATCAGCAGTTCTACTTTTAACTTCATGAAATTACGGTAATAACAACTGTTATTCGGGCATTGATGATTTTGTGAACTTTATGGCGATTTCGGTGCCTAATGACTCTACAAATGAATGCCAGCCAGCCCATCGTGAGCAGTGCGGCGGTGTAGTCGGCACAGAAGTGGTCGAACGCCTATAAATTTCGCACGACGCGTCAAATGAATCGGACAATGCTGCAAAGCGCTGAAATGATGGACGACGGACGGGCTTAGGGTCAACTGGACAGTTGTTGTTTGCCGTACCCTTTTCGCTCCCCCATACAATTTTCAAATAACAATTTAGTTTGCTTCTTATTTTTTTGCTGGTAACTCTTTGTTTTTTTTTTTTTTTGTGTTTTTGTTGTTGCTGCGCATTTTGTGCCCCGTCTGTCCTGTTCGAAGCGGCGCTTCAGTTAAGTGTGGACGAAATCGTCACAGATGCGCAACTTTTCAAATTGAATGACTTAATGTGCAACAAAATTGTCATCAATATCCGTTTCAATGTTGCATGGCGTTGACGCCACACTTTGTTGCCCTTTTTGGTTTGTCCGACTGTATGAGTATTGCTTCCACATATGTTTATATATAAGATTTTGGCTTGTTTTTGTTCTTGTGCTGGTGATGTTGTTGCCACTATTGATGATGTTGTTGGCCGACTGCTTAACTACCCGTGACAAAAGTGTGAATTAAGTCGACGCTTTTGTGAGGCAGACATACGGTGGCCGACAGCAGCAGTGTCAAGTGGTAATAAATGTTGCAACAAAATCGTAAATCGCAAATCGAGAATTAGAAATCGAAATTTGCCTGCGTAATGGTCAGTCCGCCCCACCCACGCAGACGAGCGATTGTCGGACAACAAGCGTCTCAATTCGAGTATGGTTCAGTGACTTTGAGGTCTTTCACTTTCTTCAGCTTATCAACTGCTGCTGCCGCTGCGATTTGCCTTTTGTTGACAATGCGCCATTGACACTTGAATTATGTTGTCGATTTCAACACCCCTTTGCCAAGTCTTTAAGGGGCTATGCGCTTCAATGGTTTGATCCGCTTAAGTCGCAGCGCACACTCGCACACACACATTATCATATGTGGTACACACAAATATCCATGTCACATGCAACATGCTCATTACATTCCCAATGAGTGTTATGTTACCAATTTGTTGTAGTTAATCCTGCAGCGACCGCTGCTTTTCTTCTGCTTTGCATTGATTTCTCTTCTCTTCTTTCTCTTAACGCTTTTATCTGAGAGACTTCAAGGCGTCTATGCGGCGACCGACGTTTGGCACTTGCCTGTCAATTGTCAATCTCTCGGCCGCAGCGCCAGCTGAACAACACACATTTTTTCATCGGTTTTTACCGTAATTCACGAACAGCTTAATCTGTTGTTATGCCACATGCTGACATGTGTGGGTTTGGCGAGCGCAAGGAATTGCTTGTTTTAATCCCACTGTAAGTCTGTCTAATTAGAAATGCTTGGCAAGAAGTGAAAAGTGCTGTTGACCTTGTGAGCAGCCGCTCGGTTGTATAATAAGCGCTTGCACTTGAATCTGGCTAGATGCCAAAGCTAATGCGACGGCTTAGAGAAGTGTTGATTKGCGTGTTCAAATTGTTTGAAAGCTCTTCGATGGCTTCAAAAACGTTGAAAAAAGTTGAAGTTTATTTTGTAGTGGCATCTCAACACCATTTATCTATTCATTGTTTGGCTCTGATTTTATGAGGAAATTATTGTTAAAAGATCTACATATTTTTTCCGCTCTTTTGAAATTTGTCTTTAGTAAGGTTTGCCATTTCATAATGGAAAGACATACGATCCAACAACGAGTGAAATCTATTAAAATTTACTACCGAAATTCGGAGTCAGTTGCCGCAACTTTAAGGCGGTACGTCCAATTTATGGTCGTCGTAATCGTCCTGTTAGACCAGCAATTGATCGCCTAGTAAAAATTTGTATCCGCAGGCACATTAAAAAATGTTTCGTGCCAGTGAGACAAAGAAGTGCCCCAAATCAGTTCTCACACGTCGCTCTCAAGCATTCGGCTTGTCTGTGAGGACGTTGTGGCGAATTTTGTGAAAAGATCTTAGCCTTGATCCTTACAAGATCAAATCAACGCAAGAACTGAAGCCTTGATGGACATGGACAATATGTGGTCCAAACAAGACGGTGCTACAAGACACACGGCGAATCTCACAATCGATTGATTGTGAAGAAATTGCAACGGTATCGGCCGATTTATTCTTGAAAATCGTCGAAAATATGGTTCGACATCTGAACTTCTGAAAGAGTGCTCGTGGTGGCCATTTAAAAGCAATCGAGTTCCATACATAATCAACATTTTTGAACTCAAATTTGTAATCAGGACACCTCAAAATATCCACAGACCTCTTAGCACATAAATCGCAATTTCTTCTTTCATATTTGTTGACCAGTGTAATTAGTTTCACCTATAAACAACAAAATAAAATTTCTTATAAGTTTGCTATGTTCTACTCCCTCCCACACTTGCACAAAACTAAGCCCCAACAAATAAATATTCTCAAATCTTGCATACTTAAGCATTCATACCCCGATATATGCCTACGCCCTACTTTTCCCATGCCCGCACCAGCGTTACGTTACTACAGAAAACTAGGCATAAAATTGCGATTTCATGGTGATAATCATGAATCCGTGATTTATTTAGCGGAACAATTTGTCAGAACTTCGTGATAGCCATGTGATTATATGAAGCGCTTCGCTAAGGAAAAGGGGTTGCTGAAACCCTCTCCAACTAAGGATTTTTCTCAATACCGCAGAAAGTGTCCGCTGCCCACAGTTCGCCGCCAAAACGGAGTCATCAACACTGCCACAAGGCGCGCAGCCATGCCGATAAATGAGCTGGCGATTGCCACATATAAGCGCATCGGCAGTGTCCATTCGCATATAGTTCGTCTCCTGGCGCTTCCACCGGCTGCTGTGCCGCAAGCCATCACTTCAACCGCCACCCCTGTCGCTTGCCACACACTAATAGAATGTGTGAAATTCGCGCAACTATTTCGGCAAACTGGCAACATTAAATTTTGTTATCTCTGGTCTCATTATCAGCTACGCCCGGACGCTGCAACGCACCGTGCAACACAGCTTAATACATAGCGCATTCGTATATGCTTTTGCCTGTAGGTGTGTGTGTGTATGGGTGTGCTTGGGCGCGAGTGTTGAACGCATGCAGTCATGCTGAAAATTAATTTTATCACAGTTGCGCAATGTAAAAGTCACACTTTGTTGTAGTCGTTGTCGCTTTCAGTTATTTTTCCGCTGCTGTCGCGGTGAAAACATCAATGTGGCCGACGATGATCACCGGAGTTACATCGCCAATGAGTTTGTTGGAACCAGCGCTGATTGTGGTGATGCCTTTGCTGCTGTTATTATTGCTGTTGTTGTCGATTTTCAAACAAAGCTGTCGGTTGGTGTGACATCCGCAATAAAAGTGTCTGCAGTATCGACGAAGCTCGCTTTGGGGTGGGCCCTCAGCTACATAAGTACCGCTAATTTTACACCTAGCCCAGACCAAATGCTCGCCGCGTGTGTGTATGTGTTCGTCTACGGTGCAATTAACTGCGTTTTGAATTGATAGCTTCGCTATGATGGAAATATGAAGAAGCGACAGTGAGGTTTGGAACAGAAGTAGTTGTTGCTGAATTAGTAATACCCGCTAGTGACGCGGCTTTGAATTAGAAACGCTGTGCTTTTGCATTGACACGAGTTCTTAGTGTTCAAACTCTGGATCTATGATCTAGCTCGTGAGAATTTGTGTGACGTAAAAAATTGTTTAACTGAATTTGAGTTGAAATTGAATTTTTATGAGGTGTGAAATCGTTTTGCGATAGGACTTGCGCTCGACTTAATTGAATTGTGTGAAAAAATGGGCATTTTACAATAGAATAAAGTTACATTTGGATATGCCTGAGCCAGTGTAAATATTACTTAAGTTTTGGATGGCTGACATCATGGGAAGACTTAAGAGTAAAAGTTGAGCGCTTCAGGACAACTAGAACCAGATTTCTCGAGAAATTAAGATTAGCTAAAAAACATAGAAAACTTTCACCAAAATTTGTAGAAAATATTTGTAGAACCGTCAATCCGTCAAATGACATCGGAATGGCCGTGTTTTGAATATTTTTCTTTGAAAATTTAACTAAGTCTTGGTTAACTACGCATCTTTCGAATAACAAAAAGTTTGAATAGAAAATTTAGTTTTTTATATGAAAAAAATATTGAAAATAGGTTGTTTTTTGCTGACGAAACGCATGTAATCTCTCAACTAATGATCTTTTTATAATTTATTTTTGTACCATAAATAGATAGAATGGGAATATTTGTCGAACTAATCGTGGTAGCATGTCTAGGATGAAATCTTTTAGAAAGCATCTGCACTTAAAGACAAAAAAACTCCAAAAGCGGTGAGGTTGGTTAGAAAAATGTCAAATACGGATACAAGGTTGTGACTTAACACTGACATTTCTTGTTATGATACAGTTTCCTTTGTTTAACGAAGAATAAGATGTGACTAAAGCAAGGACTTTTGCTGCACTCCAATTAACTTTCTCTTCTTCTCCAATCAACCTTGAAATCCCTTTTTAATTTTCAACAATCCTGAGAACTTTTTCAAACAATTCGGCGAACTACCATGCGAAGTATGCAGCTCATCAGCCGAACTGGATCGAACCGTCCTGCTCCGTTATCCAAATTTTCTGTGTCAACTGCTGATGCTGTACACAATGTCAATAATACATACATATATATTGCATCATGAGTGTGCTGGTGGTGGCGATGCTGGTAGCTGGGCCCAAGGCCGAGGGACCAGTCGCTTATTTGCTCATTTAACGAGCTGACACATCACTGTCAAATCATAATGTCGTTTGACATAACATCCCTTCAAGCGCGAAATCTGCGTCTGGCCATAGGGATACGCCCGAATGTATGTAAGCATAACCTTGTGTATATAAATATGCGTGCAGATTACAGTGCTTCTACACATGAACACGAGCATTTCAGCGTTGACACTTTTGTTGCTGTTTTTATCCACCGTTACTTTTGTGTTTTTACACTACAACACAAGCGATGCAGAGGCCAAGGCAACACGTCAAAGCGACAATGTCATCGAATCAGGAAAAACTCAAAAAGTTGACAGCTAATCTAACGGCAATTATGTTGCATGTTAAGTGGCAACAATGCGTGTGCGCGGCGGGAGAAAACCACGAAATCCACTAATTGCAACTAAGCATAACGCGAGTGAGAGAGTCACAGCCTCAGGGCTTTGGACCTGAGAATGTGAGTGTGTGAAAATGTTCTGCAGCTAAAGAATGAGCCGCGGCTGATGAAGGGTAGCATCCGAATCACAAAGTGCTAATCAAATGAATATACAAAATTATTTATGTAAGCACATATCGTTGGGCGGTTGGTCGGTCCTCTCCGGCGTGATGGTCAACCAGCCAAAAAATGTTTAATCAGCACCGTTACTAACTGAACTGTCAAAACTGACAAACCATTTCTGATTTCTTTTTCGTTGAAGCAAATATAACTGCCATCTACTTTATGCTGGGTGTATACCTAATTATTTACAGATCCCTAGCATACATATGTACATAAGCATAGTGTATGTGTATGAACGCTTATTAAATGCTTTACAAATCGTCATCATAATAAGTCGGCGCGTACTTTAGTAAAGTGTACGTTTCACTTACATGTGTCCATATGCACGGGAGCTTGTCTTCAAGCGTTTGATAGCTGATATGCGTACCCGCAGCGTTGCCGAATTCTGACACGTCAACGCGCGCTGCTTTTGTCCACTTATTACAAAAGTCAGTTTGACAGTTCATTCGCCACGAATGAGTATAATCATTACAGAACACGTTTTCAAACAAAGTTACGGGCAAATGTAGGAACACGAGTATGTACATTTGTATAGTAGTTGTAGAGGCAGAAACCCCGAACTTAATTTATTCGTTTTTTTTAGCGGTGAAATTCAAAACTTTTCAAAGTTCATTAGAAATACTTACTCCATCTATGAAAGTCGCTTCAACTATGAAGAATATTATATATTGCGTAGTCAAAAAAAAGTCTTTTCATATTTCTTATCAAACATCAACTTATTATTTTATATTTATAATGAAATTTAGAAAAAAAAAAACTTACAATTTTTTTCGACCAATTTTTGCCATTTTTCCGCCAGATTCATTATTATTATTCCATCACTTTTATGGTTTCTCGGCGAAAAACCGCCACAAGCTTTTTTTCTCTTTTTTTTTTTGTCTTGAAACCAACTTTACTCCATTAAGCGAGTTCTGCATTGACAGAAACAAATGGTAATCCGATGGTACAAGGTTAGGACAATATGGTGGATGCATCAAAACTTTCCACCCAAGCTCTCTCAGTTTTTGCCGAATCATTAAAATTGTGTGTGGTCTATCATTATCCTGATAGAAGACGAAGGCCTTTGTTTTAATCAGTTCTGGCCACTGTTTTTCGATTGCTTCCTTCAATCTCATCAGTTATTGATAATACAATGTAGAATCCATAATGGATGATTCCTTTCCAGTCTCACCAACCACTCACCTTTTCGAGGTGTCAATTCTGGTTTCGTGACCAATTGTTGAGCTTCACCATGCTTGGTGGTAATCTTTTTTCACATTATTGTAGTATTTGATCCACTTTTCGTCTCCTTAAGTTCCTTAGCGATGTCATGGCCGCTTATGTGACGGTCCTGATCATTCTTTTCCATAATTTCATCGACTTTTTTAACGGTAGGTCGATCAGAGCGAGGTGCATCTTCCATAACGAAATTTCCGGGACGAAAGCGAGCGGACCATTGTAGTGCTACACGAACTGATACAGCATCGTCTCCGTAAACTTCACAAATTTCATTGGTGGCTTGCGTGGGGTTCTTCCCATTTTTATACAAAAATTTCAAAATATAGCTAATTTCTTCATTATTTTCATTCATTTTTGAATAGCTGTTTATTTTTAACTTCCCCGAATTTAGTATTTTTTTTTAATGAAGCTTAAAATCTAACTTCCCAACACTATATGGACATATACAAGCGAATGGAGCGACAACTATTGACAAAATACGAAATGACTTTTTCGACTACCCAATATTACAATGAATATAATGCTCTAACGAACACTCAATGGAATCTCCGAGAAAGTACCAGCCTAATAGTTCGTTTATGGTTTTCCATTTGCGATTTCACCAGTTTCATAGAACCCGTGGCCTTATTGGATAATATTATTTCTTTCCACAAACAATGTGGCTTCTGAGAACTCATCACTTATACGAAGTGCATTCAACCAACTGCACAACGGCATACATTTGTCTCTGCATAAGTAAATGCGCAGGCGAGCAGACAGCCTTTCAGAGCAATAATAAAAAATCCATAATAATTACGCTTGTCATAATGCCATAAAACGTATTTAATTCCAAGCAGCCAAGGAAATGCCGGTATGTCTGGCCGCCAGCCACATATTCAAATATTTATTATGTACTTTGTATGTGTGTGTGTGTAAAATTCAATATGTGGCGTGCAGTAAAAATGATCCGTCGATCAGCCAGACACTGATCTTGTCCAACGCAGCGACGCATTCCAGAAGCCGTATGAAATATCCGCACCATGTTTACAATATTTATCGCACACTCTCTGATTCACTGCTCCACGCATGGGCGTAGAGGCTGCGGCTGAGGCTACCGCTGCTGTGCCTTCATAACCGTCCTCAACGAGGTGATACATAACTCCTCACCTACCTATTTGCATAAGTTTGTGTGTGGATTCAAGCGAACGACAGGCTACATCGTAAATCCCGTATTGATCACCGCTCGTTTGCTGAACGCAGTCCAGGAGTTGTGGTAGTTGTGTGGCACCACAGTGCGAATCATTCATCAGTGGCACATTTGTTGGTGGTATGAATCCATCATGTCACAGCCGGCTCAACCGCCACAGTTAGCAGCGGCCAAGTGATTGTGAGTGAAAGATCGTTTGTCGCTGATCATCAGCTTAAGATCGTGGCAAATGACGAGCGTACGACATGAAGTACAAATTATTTGTGGTTCTTGTTGTCGCTTTTTTCGCCAAGAACACAGGCATAAAGTTTAAGCCACTCACAGTGAGCTTCGCTGTTAAGCTGTCGCTTCTTGTCTGGATTGTGTATACTTGTATGCATGAGGGTGTGTTTGTGGTTAACCTGCTGGGATTTTATGCGAACTTTAACTGATTTGATGGGACACCGGCTTAAAAAAAGGATGCTGAGTGCAGCCGCTGGTGGAGGGACTTTAGAATAAGGAAGAACATATAATATATAATGTGAAACAATAAACATATACTTCTTTATTAATCATGTTAATAAAACAATGTTCGTCTCCTGAATCGATCATGCCCTGACAATGTTTGGGGATATTCTCTTGTGCAATTTGTATAGAAATAAGGAGCATACCAAGTACGTAGGAGTAATTCTGAATGGCAAATTGATGTGGAAAGTGCAAGTGGAGGAGGGAGTAAAAAGGCCAGTGGTGCCTTATACGTACATGCGTAAAATGAATATAGGGTCTAAATGAGGCCCATCAATTGGCCTTATGCACTGAAGTTATGTAGTGTGGTGGACCGCTGACAGCGACTCGCTCGTTTCTGTTCCCACTACAGTCGGGTCTACGTAACCGGAGGACTATCAAATCGGCAGAGTTCTGGTTTCTACATGGCGCTAAGAACCGCTCCAGCCGCTGTACTAAAAAGGTTACTCAATCAAAAACTAATCGTTATTGAAAAAAATGGCGGCGCTAGTTGAATTGGATAAAATTAATCACATACTCTCACGCTTTATTTGAAAGAACTGGTTTCACGTCACACTAAGGTATAGCCAGCAAAGCAGAAAACAACATAACCGCGTACGTCGACAGCCAGGCAATTAAAGCAATAATCTCACTTCGAAATACGTCAGATAATGTCCTGCTTCCTAGAAACAGGAAGACAGTAGATATTTTGGCTGCCGGAAAGCGACTGGGTTCCAGGCCAAAAAGGAGTTCCGGGAAACAAAACCGATAAGTGCCATACAACTTGCTACCGAACAAAATTAACGGAAGTCATCCGAATATCCGAAAGGGCTGACCGACGGGTCAAAGCAAAATCGTTTTGCTTGATGACATGCAGGATCGCCAATATCATGTGCAAGAGCTCCGAAGAAAAACGCGCAGCCTTTTTACTCACACGGTCTAATGGCAAACCACAACCGGGCATCACGTGCAAGCCGGAAGGGCATAAGTAATGACGATACATGCAGAAAGTGCCAAGAGGTAGGCATGAAATAGACGTTGGAATACCGGCCACGCCTCTGTCCAGCATTATCTAGAACTCGTCTTAAATACCTGGGATCTTCCCAGTTCGAAGGACTAGATGAAGTACCAAAATTATATATCAAGTTCTTAAGCTTCGATAAAATGTAACGTTCCTTATGACGAGTTATCATTAAGTTAAACTGTACCTCCATCTTGCATTACTAAAGACCAGTAGATTTATGTATAGAGTGACAGCCGGCCAGTATAACCAAACCTAACCTAAACGTAACAACAATAAATAAATTGAAATAAATTGAAGCACAAATATGACAACACAGGACAACTGCCCTGAAAATCCACAAATCGCTTTTTTCGTCATTTATCCTCGGAGCGAAATGTAGCGAAATCTTGAATATCGGAAAAAGTCAGCTGAGTTTAGTAGAAATATATTTATTTTCGGATTATTGCCCTCCCTTCCTTTTTCAAAATTTATTGTTTATCAAATGAACTCAGAGGTCATATTATCCGATGCAAAAGCTTACAAGAAAATTATTATTTTCCTTTAAATACATCGTTGGAGCCATGCTGGATGGTTGAAAATAAGTCTACTAATTGAGACTCTCATCATTTTCATTTGCTGCTTATTAAGTATCGGAAAATGTGTGCTTGAAAGTAACTGTTAATGGTGGCATCATTACTCTTCTGCTCATTTCTTTTATTGATTATAAAAATATCGCGGAGTAAGAGTTAGATAGATTCTTTTTAGAAAACCGCCGCACTTAATTATTGAAATTATTGACGTGTGCACACACTTATTCCCGTTCGTTAAAAATATTTCAACAAAGGCGAGAAGATGAGTTATTGCCTCAATCAAAATACCAGCGCGAACGATTTAAAATCGATTAACCCCTTTTTGTGGCACTGGCTTTTGGAAGGCCCGAATCCAAAGAAAATGAAACGAAATGTTGAAGTGCCGCCACGACACATGCAACAAATTTGTTGTTTCGAGTTTGTTCGTTCAGTCGAAACGGCAGCAACTCGCGCTCATTATTAAGCATTGCTAAAGACTCGATGCGGTCGTGAATCACCAGCACTGCAACGCATTGAACGCAGAACTCTTCTCCCTCGTACCTAAGCTCACAAAATCAAGCGGTGGCGGCTTAAAACAAAAGATCGCATCACCTTTCCAGCACCGCCAGAGCATTCGGCGCAGCAAACCGCCTCCAAAGAAGTAGCCAACTGCAGCCACAAACAACTTCGTCCATCGACTACTTCTACTTGAGCGCTTGCGTGTGTGATAAATTCCCGAGCGACGTCGAGCGCATGCCAGTGGAGGTGAAATAGTAACGGGTTAGCGGGTGCTGTAAGATGAAAGCAACAACCACATCACACTAACAACCGCCGTCACTGTGACTGCGCATCACAACTATTAAAAAAGAGGTGAGAAATTTTTTGATTAGCTTCTATGGAGGTTGTAGATCAGCGCGGAATCGGTGTGGAAGAAGAGATTTGATCGCCGCGACTGGTGAGCAAGCTCCTCCTTGTCGGTGTACGATGAAACATCTGTGGCAGGTCTGGTGTGTGTAGATATGGTACGCCTTGCCGCTGATGAAGATCAACAATTTGTGGAAAGATCTGACGTTGATTTCCACAATGGGGACTGCCTGGGAGTCAATGTGCTGGTTGCTTTGAAGTAAGCAGGCGCTGTGAGTGAATGCAATGGTATGTGACTATTAAAAGTGGATCAGGTAGAGCTTTTAAGAAAGCGGTGGGAGCGCGGGGCCTCTGCCAATATCCTAAGAATGCCGCTGCAGATGTCAAAGGTCTCGATCTGCTAAAATTATCATACATATTTAATTAGAAGCTTAAATTGGTCTACGACATTCTGATGATCGCACTATCGCGTCATGTATCCGATATCACTCATTAATCTCAGTTATCTTGGTGGACTGCTGCGGTTGCCGCCAATTAGGGGTAAAATCCATTGAGTTGTTTTCCGTCCGGTTGCACAAAAAGCAGCTAATAATGAATTGCAATGCGTGCAGGCACAATAACAACAACAAGCACAAAGCCGCGTTACGCCACCACCAGCGCTGTGGACGGAGTCAAGGGTAAGAAGCGGTCGGCGATGAAATTGAGAAAGCAAAGGTGTTGCGGCGTTTCTGAATGCAAGCACTTGCCGCTCTGTAATTATCTCCAACCTAAATTAACCGTCGAAAGAGCAGAGATTTTTCTCTATTGCGGCATGCAACCAGCCACGCGGTGGCTCTGACCGGCACATCACTTGTTCTTGATCGAGTAAGAACTGTTTTCTTCAGTTTCTGTATGAAGTTGCTGTTTCTACATCAACATTATTATTACTCATGCGTTCAGCTGTTGTTGTTGATGTTGGTGTGCGGTGTACGTGCTGTAGATGGCTAATTTATTGCTTGCTAATATCGACAGCCCAAGACCGGATCGGTTGCAGCAGCAGCGGCAAGTGCAACTGCAGCATCGGCTATGTTTAAAGAGGCGTTGGGTGACTTTGAGTAGCGGCGGCGGCCCGAAGAGACAGCCACAAACGGAAAGTGGCAATTAATCTGCGGCAAATGAGAGTTATTACACCTATAAAGAAAATCAAGTTACGTGTGTGTGTGTGTAGAAAGCACCGAACTTACACTTCAGGTAGTGTCTTTGACATTTTGCTGCTTCATTTTGTGTCAGTTCCGGACTTAGAGGACGCGACTTATTGCATTTACTATTCTCTACAGTAAATACTTAGAAGAAGAAATTATTTTTAATTTAATTTTATGCTAATTTCACTTACTTATCGATCTGCTGGTATATATTAAATAATATCCACGACATTACCCGACATTTTTTTCTGAAATAGAAATATTTTGTAACTGTAACAAACTCATTTATAAGCATGTTGCCTAAGTACGCGTTAAACCAATCATGTCTTGTTATTCGAAACAAGACGCGAGGTGAGCAAAAACACGTGTTTCCGCGCGGCAACCACGAGCTTCCTGCTACCTAATCTGATTGGTGCGCCTAGCGTCGTCCAACCGCCGCCTACAGTTCAGGAGCACCACGTAATGCGGCCGGTGTAGCGAAAACCGCAAGTAATTATAAATAAATTAAGCATACAATGAAATGCTGTCAAAATTTGGGCGCCTCTAAATATGTACTTACACACACATGCATGCACATGAAAATATGGCAAGCGCACCGTTAGCAATTTGTTTTCATTTCGGTTGTTTTCGGACAGGAGGTCCGTTGCTTAGATGAAAATCTCCCCCAATAAATGATGGATTACACGACTTGATGTGGGCATTGCCACGCCGCAGCGGTCACTGCGCCCGTGCGCTCAGCGGGTAAGGGTGCGCTTTCGGAGGCGTGTGAGCAGTGGTCATCGCTGATGTTAGTTTTGAGTTACGTTTTGCGTTCGCCTATCGTGATATAATCAGGATATCAGAGCGTAGAGTGCCGTCGTCCGTCAGGTGAACAACAAGCAGCCTAGTTTAGATGAGCCATAAAAGTCGAAAAGTCACTGTGAGCCACTAGCCCTTATTAAGTTGTAACTACTCAGTTGCCAACACTCAAATTATATTGTTTACTTGGAGATGCCTTATCATGCTGGCACTCTGCGGTTTGGCGGCATTCATTACTGTGTTTACGACTTTTTGGCTAATTGAAAAACAATAGAGTGGGCAACAACTGGTGGCTTGTTAGTGAAATGTATATGTTGTTCGCTTCCTATGATCTTTTATTACAGAAAAAAACATTTTTAAGAAGCCGTTATTGAAACAAGTGAAATTCTGAATATTGTACTTATACCCAATTGGAGCTGGTTATTGATGAGCCGATAATTTTATTTTCGAGAATATCATCAACACAAAAACTGTCAGCTTTAATCATGAGTATGAAATTTGGCTGGAAATCATCGGTTTAACACTAGATGTAAGCGTCTCGATTAAAATCGTTGGCATTCAATGCGATTGCCATTACAGCGTTTGTCTGATTTTCTTCGGCCGCGACTGTACTTTGGATCGTGCGCGCACCGACTGGATTCGCGAGAGGGCGTTCCTAGCTAACGAACGAGCGGCTGGTCAGTTGTCTCCGAGCACCTGGACGCGCGACGTGCTTTTTTGAGTGGGCCAAGCCGAAAATGCAGCGTTCATTAAATTCTGTGTGAAACTCGACAGCGGCAGAGACGGTTGACATGATCAAGCAGGATTACCCAGATGTGGTTTTAGCAATAAGTGGTGTGTTTCGGTGGCTCCAGGCCTTTTTGGAGGGCCGGGAATATTTTGCTGATGCATGACCAAATCCAAAGTGAAAACGATGCTTATTGTCTTTTTTGACATCAAAGGCATCGTCTACCATGAATTTGTTCCCCCTGGACAAACCGTCAACGCTAAGTTTTACGTATAAGTCCTCAAAAGACTCAAACGAAGGGTCGATCGGATCCGACAAGACATCACATCCGATTTTAAGTTGCACTCCGCAACTCCGCAGCTCTTACCGTCTTTTTCGTGAACAGTTACCTAACCAAAGACGGCGTCTTTACGCTTCCTCAGCCGCCCTACAGCCCAGATGTGGCCCCGGGACTTTTTTTCGCTTCCTTGCCTGAAAAAGGCGATGAAAGGCAAACACTTTGAGACGACCGAGGAGACCTAAGGCACTTCCACGTCTGCTCTCAAGTCTTTAGCGGAGGATGATTTCCGTGGCAGCACTGCATCGAGGCAGAAGGATCCTATTTTGAAAGTTTTTAAAGAATTGTCGCGATTGGTTCAATACATTCTTTTAAATCGTAAGATGTGCATTGTCCTCCTTTTCGGACAAACTCTGTACCTATTAAAATCGTTTACCCTCAATGTGACTTCCATTACTCAACTATCGATGAAATAGATTAAAATGGTCACAAGTGTCGCTAAAAGGTATTACGCGACGTCCACAATCGGTCTGACCAATGCTCTAAGTGAGCAAATGGTAGTCGTAAGATGTGCATTAACTTTTTGTGTTACTGTATTTTAATTTAATTAATTGTAGAGCAAAGTAATTTCGCAATTTACTGTTATAATCCACCACCGACCGCAACCCCGTCAATTTCATTCACTCCACAAGCTCACACTTGCCGCACTTGCTTAGAATTGACACACACACATATGATATATGGTATATGTGTGTATGTATTTGCATGTGTTTGTGAGCATCTCCAACGCCCGATTGGTGGCATTAGCAGATTCGCTTTTCAATTAGTCGAAGCCGCGTGTGTCGGCCGTTCAAATCCTCAACTCACGTCTCCCACGCTAAGATGTGCGGTCGAAGGGGCAGTCAAATGAAAACCTGTAATAAAATGGTTTTCAAAGTGTACGCACTTACGCATATAAGGCCAGCAATAAACTGTTGTTCGTTGCTCTTTGTCGACCACTGGCAGTTAAAGGCAGTCGAATTAGCACACCTACATGAAGATATACTCGTGTGTGTGTGTAGCAAAGCCACAGTGGTGACTAAGAATTTGGACAACACTGACAAGGAGATGATGATGCCACGTGACCTGGCCATTATGCTGAAATGCGAGTGAAATCGCGTGTAAGATGACATTGATATTTGTAGCATAAGTGCAGGCGTTTGGGGGTGTGTCGCCGCACTTTTAAGCATGAACCTGTTTTAAGAGGCAGACAGTTGCTCAAGCACGTGTATTGACAAGGAAAGCGGGTGTCAGTCATTAGCTAAGATCATCCGCAATTTGTTTAGGAAGTTGTTAGACTTTCGGGATTTTTTGAAATCTATGCGTATGTCCTTTCACTGACACTGAACAAGCCACTTTATGTTATTTGTGAGTTGTCGCTGGGCGAAGGATGCTACCGGACAGCAGGTCGACATATCAGTTTTGTTTGCAACTACAACGTAGACAAGTCCATACCTCGAAAAGTTCGTAGTGTATTTGTGTGCTGTTCTCACCTGTTCGTGATCACCCTTGTCTAGTCTTGCGCGAGCCTAAGGACTGCATGTGGAGTTCGACGAATACAAGTAGCAGCGCCAGCGGCAGCTTCCATTGCAGCGTATATCTTGCCAATCGTTTAGCTCATGCTGTTCTGCACTTGTGACCTCGCTGAACCTCCCTTTGGACGCTTGCATTACAGCGAGTATATTTAAAATTAATTACAAATATTTACGTTTACTGCGCTTCCACTGATAAATGATGGCACTCGCTTTGAAATGATGATTCTCGAGAAACGCAGGTTAGAAACACATAAAGAACAATACGCGACATGAATGTAGAAACACCTGTTGGTCACGAGTGGCCAGCGCGCGCAACCTCACTCCAACAACAGCTGAAGCCGCTTTGACAGCGGGAGCAACAACAAATGTCAAAAATCAAAAACACATTTTTGGTGATAAATTGCATTTGCCGCAAAGAAAATTCGAAAATTTCAACGGAATATTTAATGAGGAATTTGAGGAACAAAGCAACATTTTATTTGGACTTATATCCGATTTCAATTTGTGCATTAATTTTATGAGATAAACACCCGCATGCTGCATACAGAAGCAAATGCCTACATATGTGTGTGTGTGTGTGTGTGGGATTCATGAGTCATGGGTGGCCCGAAAAGTTTGTCGAAAACTATGTTGCATGTTTTGCTTAAAATAAAAACAATTTCGATTGATTAATGAACTGCAACACTGCGCCAGCCCATTGCACTCCCCAAATGGCAGCGTGCAACCGCCGACTATGCGACATTTAAATGCTAATGAATGCGCCGAAATTTATGACATTTCATGTTCGATCGGGAGTAATTCTCACACTTCGACGAGCGGACAATAAATCGTTTCCACAGGCAATTTCGGAGTTGTTACGCGCTACCGTATATTTATGTATGTGTGCGCATATGCCTGGTAAATAACTGATACATAACTGGTATATAAGCAGATATATAGGCTTGCAGCGCAGCGCATATACACATTATGCTACAAATATATATATACACAATATATGTGAGCATCCATAAATACTCTCTCTTCATAAGATATTTGCATGTGTGCGTGCGTGGAGCACAAGCACAAACATACGCGCACTGTGTCGCGCGCCCAAATCAGCAATGCGACCATATGTCAAACGCATTGAAACGTCAAACTTAGTTGACAATTAATAAATTATGGGCGTTCTGTGTTGTTGCTTGGTGGCTGCTGACGTTGGGGCCGCTTAAGTGGCGCCAACCACCGCACACATTTTTTATTTTCCCTCGCAACTGCGGGGCCGCCACCAATGCGAGGGAGCACTATTTGGTGCAAAAGCGATTTATGAGAAATTTCAGTGCAATGCTTACCAACACATACATAGATATGTACGTTTTCTTATGAGTAGTTGGGTATGTGTGGTCTTGTTGCAAGTCGCTTGCCCATGCTGCTACGTTCGTGTACAAGTTAATACACATGTCAATTTATGAGTACGTGTGTGTGTGTATGACGACATGTTTTGGGGGTGTCATAATTAGCTGCTATTAAATTTGGGCTGTTCTACATTGTTGGCGCATGCATACATATGCATTTTATGCCCCTATCAGCTGCTACAAGCTAGTTACAGCACTGCCTGTTGGTGGGCTCCGCATCATAAACGCCCCGGATGTGTTAATGAAGTGCGCTACCGATGTAATGCATTTGGCTAACTCAAAAATTAAAAAAAATATATAAAATTTTGAGATTGGAGAGAAGTTCTCTCGCAACATGTTGCTACAGAGTTTAAAGCGAGATATGCAGTTATATATTATATATGTATGTATATAAATGATTTGGATGGCGAGACGAGTTAAAATCCGGGTGACGTGCAAGCGTTAACTTGAATAAAAATTTATATATCCTTAAGAAACTTGGATTTAAAGTCCATGAACATATCTCTTAAACTACTTAAACTACATTAACCAAGTTAGCTTAAGGCAAATTCCCTTAGCACCTATCGATACTGTAAAAATTGATGAAACCGTATGATAATCTCGTCCACTCCCCCTAAAATTTACTCATAAAAACTAACTAAACTGAAGTCTTACACACTAGGTGATATGGGAGACGAAAATTGGTCGATGGGTCTGGCACCACTCGCTTTTAAGTGAAATCATCGGGTCCCGACTGACCATTTACACTAAATTCTATGTCACAGTGCGGAAATGGACGAAATCAAATTCTAATCACGCCTATTTTCGATATAATAATCTTCATTTTACAGTGATCGGGCAATTTATGAGTTCTAGTATAGAAATTCGGGGAAACATTTTTTTGGAAAACAGTAAACGACTGTGTCAAAAATGCGTAAAATACTTTCTAGCCCCCATTACCTAATATAGATACTTTAGAACTTCGACACCTATAGGTCAATATCAAGGAAACTTTAAAGAAGTTTATATAGTATATCCTCCTGCCTTTGATTGTGAACAATGGGTGCAATCCTTCCTGCTTTTAATTACAAAAAAAAACCGAAATTCCATATGTCACTTAACCTTGATTATTGAATTATATTTTATAGATTACTTTGTTTTTAAATTAAATTTTTATGCTGACGTATTCTTTTATATTTACTCATTGTACGTCTCGGTCACTCTGAAAGCAGTCTAACAGGACCACACAACATGCGACAAGGATGTCAACGCGTACAAATAAAAAGTGTCAACTTAGTCGCTGATCGTAGCTAAATATAGATCATACTACACAGATACATCCGGACTACAGAACAATGTTCACTTTTGTTTCATAGAATGTTGCCAAATTCTCTGGCGTCAACGGAGCCAACAACAAAGCGTGCCAATCGTCTCACCAGCAAAGGCGACGATAAATCTAGAGGTGGTGCTGTGATTGCCGTTAGTTGCTTGATTTAATTGAACGCACGCGAACGGCAATATTTACGAAAAGTAGAAGAGGAACCTTTAAAAGTCGCGAAAACGCAAATGTTGTGGTTCGAAGCTGTGGCATCAACGACATGCCACCCAAAAAGCGCTCGCTGGTAAAAAAAAATCAAGAGCAATGGTGATGCGCGCATTGACGTCTTTGCCAAGATTTGCGGTTGGGGTCACATAAGAAGAAGAGAAACACAGAAGAGTAGTGAAAAGAAAGCAAAAGTGAAGAGGCGGGAGCATTTTAGTCGCTTCGCCAACGACGTTGTTGAGTCAGCACACCACACAAGTGCCGATTGACAAGTCACCAATTGTCAGCAACATGTGGCAGAAGACAAAGCGGTGATGAGCAGAAGCATTGACAGATATATTAGCAGAAATCGTGTTATGTCTTAGTAGTAGCAAAATAAAAAATAAACTAAAAAATATTGTGAAAATAAGAAAAAAAAATTTCCTTTTTTTTTTAATAGAAAACCATTTTTTTCACCGCCGAAGATGTTCCGAAATATGTTTTGTTCAATATTTTTACTCAAAGCTGGTGAAATCAGGTCATTCTCTAAAATGGTCACAATTAACTGCCAATTCGAAAATTTAGCTGGATTTTTAGTAGACGGTGGAAATAGATTTGGCTCCGGAGTGTGAAACTGATCACGGTTGCAATATTGTCCACTTCCTAGTTAGGCCCTTCACGCATCAAGTTGAGTTCCTTGCATATTTTTAATAGTCGTACCTCATTTCTTCCATTCATGCCCAGATAAATCCCCACTCAATTTGTTTTTCTTGTTGTTCACTCATTCGTTGCAACTTCAGCTTCAGCCGGCTAACGCAAATAAAACGTCAGAAATACATTCCGATAAAAATAGCAACGCCAAATTTGTGTATGCAACACGTCAATGTCGTCTCGAGCTTTCAACATGGTCTGCCATTTTTACAAGCAACGCCCTTCATCAAACGCAGTCTCGCTACAGTGACACATACATATGCACATGTGTGTGGTTGCTTGTTGCTCTATGCTGCATTCCGTGCACATGGAAGTGGCAGCATTCAGCTAATGCCGGTTACTTACTCCTTTGGCAACTTGCTCCTTGACTGCAGGTTTCCCCTTTCGCTCTGGAAATGCATGCGCGCTCTCTGTGCGCAGCTCCCGGAGCACAAACTGGTCCCGGTGGCTTGGAATGCTCGCACTCTAAACACGCCTCGTTAGTGGAAGTGCCAAAATGGCTGCTGCTACAAAGTTTCAATGTGTGGCAAGCGCTTCTCAGTGCCTTTTTCCTTTTGCATTGTTCAGTGTATGAATTGTTGCTGCTTTTGGCTGTTGAATTTCCAAACTTCTGTATGGACGGCGTTTGCTCTCGTTTCAGCCCAAGTGGGCGGACAAATTGGCAGTCAGGTTTGCCGGTTTTTTTGTTGATGTGTCTGTTATGAAGTTTGAAGTTTAACTTCAGTTCTTCCTTTTATTCGATATTCGCACGCTCAGCCTGCAATTCGCCAGACTGGAGCGGAATAAAGCACTCGTTGGGTGTCTTATGTATAAAATAAGAGCGTGTTGAACAAATTTTAGCAAAATTATTAGTTTTAATCAAATTTGCTATTTATAATTAATGCTTATTTTAGCCATGAATGGGAAGTGGCACTCAAACTATTTATAGGAGCATAAATGTGTGTGCGTCTCAGCAATTTTTCGATGACTAATTTGCGGTGAGAAGTTGAAGCAGAGATAAATTAAAATGTCAGAATCACTTTGATCCCAAAAACTAAATATTTCTCACACCTGATTATATTCTGTTTTATGTTGACGCCAAGTGAATTGAGTTAATTTTATTTGACAATTTTCGGCGACCGAAAGAACTGCTTGTTTAAAAGATAAATAAATGGGTATATATTTTTGTACATGTGTCTACATGCACATATATATATATTCATGTTTTATAAGACAAAAATATTTATCATATGCCTATTACATCAAATCACACCTCGGCGGATAAAAAACATTTTTTGAAGATCTTTTTAGTGTCATATTTGTGGTGAGCCAAGGTTATGCTACTGAACTTCAAAGAAATTCAAATGAATTATATCAAGTATGTGTATATGTGTGTCACGGCTACTGAGAACGTATTTTGCTAAAACGCTACTTTGCCACATTTTCATTAAATGCAGCTGTTGCAGCAATATAAACTGCTACACACTCAAACACACATATATCTTATGTAGACTACACTTTCTTAGTACTTTGGCATAATAGGCTGTTGGTACTTGTGGCTTGCATTGCCACACAGGCTAAACTACGGCGCAGAGGAGCCGTCCTTAGCACAGCGGCAAGCTGCAATGAGCTACAAATTTCTCAATTGTCAACACCAGAAGCAAAATGACAGAATGAAATTAAACCAACGTTGAAAATGAAGATGGGAAGAATGGAAAGATATTGCAGCAAGCGGCGGAGGCAACAAATAATGGCTGACAGACTAGTTGGCTGACTTTTTGGCGAAGCAAGCGGACACAAGCCCTGCAATAACAGCACAAGCTTTTCTGTCAATATAACCTTTGAATATCAAAGGAAGCTGTGCGCAAATTCACCCAGCGTGCACAAATTTTCTGAAAGACTTTTCCTGTTTGTAAATATGAATCAAAATATATTTCACGAAAGATTTTCATGACAACGACAGAGCTTAAGCTTTGTTAAAGTTTTCCTTAGAGTTCAGAGCTAAACAAGTCCCTATGCTCTTGTTTTTTCAATTGGATACGTGTGCGCTCTTTAATACTGTCAAAACGAGTTTTTATGAAATGTTAAGAGGGCTTACGGCCCACGACTAGTAGCGCAGATTTATTCTCGATTCTTGTGGATACGGTCCTACTCAATTCATTGGAAATGGATTCACTCGACCATAACATGCTTAGAAGCATGCATTCACCTTTTCAGTTCAGCGCCGCCGGATTTAAACAGTTCACCCGGTAATCCGTCGGTTCCTGGGGCTTTGACGGGACGACAATACTGTTAGGGTAGGCTTTTCTTCATCCATTGCAGCACTGCATCGCCCACTTAGACATTGGAAGACCAACATGGCTAAATTGACTGAACTTTACGGCGTCTCCGACGTTTCCTTCTGGTTGTTACAAACCTGAAGGTTCTGGCCAGAGAATAGAAATTTCTTCTTTGATAAGATAACCGCAAACTCTCTTGAATTGAGTTTTATGCAATTTTTAGTACCAGCATTCACCGTCATATTTCAATGCGATGTGATCGCAATCGAGTGCGGAAATGTTCTAAGTAAGCAAAGCGTTACCAATCTCAACAATCTTGTGCGCTCTGGCCCGTTGAGTTGCATCGAGCTTGCTTACATACAAACTCGCAGAAGCGCTCATAGAATATGCATTCTCTTGGAACTGTGGCAAATGTGTTTCTGTACGAAAGTTCATATAATATGTATGTGGCAGCGCATCTCATTTGCTTTCGACAAACTCATTTGGCTGATTCTTGTGAATTCAAAATGTCTAATGGTTATTACAATTTTGATTATTTGCATCTGAAATAGATTTATTGTTATATGGTAAAGTCATAGCCTTACTCAACTACTTGCAAGGCTAATAGTTACAACAACTAATATACACAGCATGCTGGATATAGAATATATATAGAATATTCTTGTTTAAAATTTATTATATCTAAGTGTGAGCGTGTACAACTTTTATAAGTCTCGTATGTCATATGTACACCAAATAATCGTATGTAGATATTATATAATATGCAGTGGCAGAGACATCTGCTCGTTTAAGGCGAAGATGAAAGAGATTGTAGGGTGTTGAAATTTAATGATGTCTTAATGGCGGACGCGAAGACAATTGTGCAAAAGGATAAAATATGCACAATTATGATAATATAAATAAAAATTAGTACTTCAAGCTTGAGCAGCTTGGCATATTTGTCAAGTGACTATTATTTCTTTGTACTCAAACACAGACTTAGATCGAAGTACATACATACTAGACGTGCTAGAGTGTGAGTGAGGCAAATTTCGTATTATTTAGGCGAGGAAATATGTTTTATATGCGACTGCAACGACATCTATTGGTAAAATACGAAATTACTTTTTCTACTACCCAATATTTTTATCGGATGATAGCAGATCTTCTGTTATATTTGTCTGATCTAATCACTTGTAATGACTCTTAATAAATGCAATGTTCATCCACATACAAATTCCACATATTCAGCAACTGATCCCTTGCCCTGAAAATCGCATTCTGCAATTGCCTGCAGAGCCCCTTTCTTTCCGCTGCGTCAGCATTTCAAACTAGCGAAGCCTACATCACACTTCAACACAATCAAGACACTTTCATCGACCACTTTGAGTGGTGGTGGCGCATTTCCAACCGACACTTTGTGGCTCCGCCGCTAACCTGCTCACGCCCCAGTTTATTGACCCTCAAAACAAACCCTTCAGACTGCCGAACACATGCGCATATGTACATATGTAATGTATTCAGTTGTACAGATTACAACTGGTGCAAATATGGCGCTTAACTACTTTGCCGCTAAAGGTTTATACGCTAACGTAAATAGATATAGATAATACTCAAATCGGAAACAGTTAAGTATTTAACCTTAAGCGATGAACTTAATAAGTTTTAGATTAAAATTTTTAAATAGAAATGTTTTATCCTAATTATAGTGGAATTATTTTCAGAGCCTTATTACTAAAACGATAAAAGACTTAATATGGAAATTGCGCATGGGATAGTTGAGTTTGCTGCTACCTTCTCACTAGTTCATGCCAGGACCCAAGATTCACATCCTCATGCACATGTTTGCCCAAATGCAAGCAAATATTTTCACGCTTGGTATATTGAAAGGAGACATGCCACTGCGTTTGTATGGTGAACATTGAAAATTAGCATGCAGAGGATATGCCGAACACACTCGTGTACACAAGTAGCCGAGCACTGAAAGCTCATATGCTAACAAAATGCTAACATGAGCTTTAATCTACAGTATATACGTGTATGTATATATACATATAATAATATACATAAGTGTATGCACATATATATGTAATATATAATGTGTTCTTGTGCACGTTTGTGTTGCCAGCCATATCCTGCATATATCCTTTCAAAACATGCTGCCAAAGTATAAATTAAAATCCGACAGCAGAACATGTCGAACGCTCTTCCAGCGAGTGCACCAGCCAAGCAATGGCGCTACCGAAGCCGTAGCGAGCAGGCGAGCCAGGCGATTTCATGCAGCCAGACTTATCGGTGCAATTTGAATTTTAAATTTCGAAAATGAGGAACCATAAACGCATATACTTTTGTGCATATGTATATAAGTGTATGTATGTGTTTGTGCACTCCTGTTTGCATTTGCAACATATTAAATGTAAATGGTTGTGCTTTAAGTGTTCGCGAACGACGTGAAAATGTTCGATAGCGAAAGTGAAGTGAAATGGGTGTGGGAACTCTCAAAACACACACACACATACAATGGTATGTAGCAAATTAATTAAGCATTTACTTCTGTATAGTAGATTTCAATGCAATTGGTTACATATTTTGGGCACAATTGTGTATCTGATTGTATGTATGTAATATAAAAAAGTGTTTTTTTTATAAGAACTCCAAAAATTTAACTTTGTTTGGCGAAAAGAACTTTAGCGCAACACTTTTTTATTGAGTTATATAATCACTAAGTGGATTCTTCTTTACTAGCGTAGACAACGCTTACCCCGTTATAGCCGAAAACAGGTCTTCTTTTCCGCGACTGTTTTTTACTTTTCGATGGGTAATTTTTTACGTGGCGGATTACAAGCCCAGTACACAACACTAAGTAGAGATGGTTCGCCTTCTCACTTTAGCTCGCCTTCAAACGAATGTTCTTTGGCTAAGCAGAAGATACTTAATCTAACACCGGAAGTCGTGAGCTGCTTGAGCCATATGTAAAAGAATCCTCTCTGGCCACTCTCAAGTGAATTGTAATCAGAGAAGTTTCTTCATTTGCGTGAACTTCTACACATAAATCCACCCTCAGTGGGTTAGTATTAGTCTTTGGAAGCTAGAAGTCGCAGTTAAATAGGGGCAAGTTCAATTTGTGGTGCGTTGCAAACGTTACAAATTCTGATGATTTTTCAAATACTTACCAAATACAACCAGTTGACTTATATTCATATACTTTCATATTGAGATAAGGTCCACTTCTCGGCTACTTCATTTCCATTGAGAAATGTTTATCGTACCTAATAAACGTTTTTAAAACGTTACGTAAGAAATCGAGGGAGGATTGATCAGTACCGATGTAAAATTTTTGGAATTTTACCCTCGACTTTGCTGTTAGTTACAAACTTCCAATGAAAGGAACATTGCCAACAGGTGCTTTGGTGTAGTTTAGCTCACAAAATCCAACGAACCCGGATGGATGATGATGCTAAAGCGAAATATTCCAACGACTGCAGATCCTAGGGTGAACAAGGAAAGTAAGGGTATCCATGCATTCAATGAAAAAATCAAGTGCATAGATACCTGTCTGTTCTTGGGTGTACCATTGACGTGACTTCACAAAGGAATGAAGCAACTGGCGACCAGTGGATGTAGTATAAAGGAGAAGAAACCCTCTTTTAAATCATAAATCAGATCCAGTTCAGTTACTAAGTCCATGAGGAGTAGTCATCCTTTAGAATCTCTACGCTTGTCGTGAATTGGCTGGTCAACTAAATAAAAGACATTTGAAATTACTTTAAAAACTAGAAACAAAACTTTCCCTAATTCGCTTCAAAAAATAAATAATAATAAGACACAGAATAAATTTTGTAGTATGATTTTTTTTTTAAGGAAAAGGAGGCGCAGGCTTTATTAATGATCAACAAATAATGCATACATTTATAGCACGAATGCAATCTTTGTGTCGCATTTAGCATATATTCGTGAATTCTTTAAGATTATGTGACAACTATCATTATTCCGAAACATAATATTTACGTTATTTCTCTCTAGGAAATTTGAAAAAAGACCTTCACGATACCCACTTTAATGCCATAGAAATACCAGTCGGTGTGAAAAGTATACTCTCCGGTAGGTAATGGCAGCACCTGCGTTGCCATATGGTTGACATAGCTGATGGGCAGCTTTTCAACAACCTCGTCTTGCTGAAATTATATTGAGAACACTGATATTTAAACGCCACTTCTCATTTTGTGATAAGTTTTGACCTACTGGACCATATGGGCAAGTCCTATTTATGGTGGAGTACTTCTCGAACCAGCTGTGAAAATACCGTACAACCGGATTGGCACGCTTCTTCAAATATTTGCAGGCGTCAATGGTGAAGTTGTACAGAAACGGTTTGTATCCATTTGCTTTACGCAGCAAGGCGAACGACATCTACATAATGCATTATAAATATAAGGAACTGTAGAGTTCATCTTCGTAATTTTGACTAATACGTACCGAAATATTATAAACTGGTTTCTTTTGGGGAAATTTCGCACGCATCGTGAAGTACTTGTACGAGCGATTAACTGCTTTTAGAATGCAAGTATCGAAGTAAAGGTACGACCGATTGGTGTTAATGCAAATGGCATTACGAAATTCCAAACTCGTCTTTACCGTTATCTGCTTAATGTAAATATTAACGTAAACGATTAAGCTTCAGAAATGTGCCGGGAAATACTTACGGTAAGTGCGCTAAGGACTATTACAAGAAATATGAGTGTGTTCATGTTCACTTTCCACTTTCCTAGGCGCCGCGTTCCGGACCCGCACGATGCGACTGCTACTAACTAATTGATAAAATGATTCTTTAATAATCAATTGTAGAATAAAGCATTTTTAAATGCTTGTAATTTTATAACAATTTTGGCAATATTTAATGGCTTCATTTTAATTTCCCGTCTGGCAATTTGATATTTTTGAAATTGGCAAATCATTAGATTTTGTTGAAAAAATAATGATATCGACATGTTTTAATAGTCATAGTTTCCCATTGGATGAAAGCATTTCGAATTAACCCATCCGGTTCTTAATGTCATTCCGTAGGAATGCAAATCGATATGAGAAACGAACTCATCCGTTGGTAATCACTGAACCAAATGTGATTAACTTAGTCTAAGTTAGAAGAAGTGTAATACTTACGGTAAAAGTCCGCAGATTAGTTCCCAAAGTGCCACGTTACCCATTTTCACCGTCAATAAGATTGCATAACTTATACTGCACTGAAATGAATTATTTTGTCGACTTTAGCTGTGGACAATTAAGATTATTGTTTAAAATTGAGGTAAGCACAATACTGCTTGTATATGAGAAAGTTATTGGATATAAAGAATTGTATAAAAAGAATGTTTTTCCTTACACCAAGCAAATAGATATAAGAACAAGTAAGGAAGGGCTAAGTTCGGGTGTCACCGAACATTTTATACTCTCGCATCAAATACCGTATTTGTGTAAAGTTTTATTCCGCTATCATCATTGGTTCCTAATGTATATATTATACAGAAAAGGCATCATATGGAATTCAAAATAGCGTTATATTGGAAGAAGGCGTGGTTGTGAACCGATTTCACCCATATTTCGTACATGTCATCAGGATGTTAAGAAAATATTACCTACCGAATTTCATTCAAATCGGTCGAGTAGATCCTGAGTTATGGTTTTTGGTCCATAAGTGGGCGACGCCACTCCCATTTTYAATTTTTAAAAAAAGCCTGGATGCAGCTTCCTTCTGACATTTCTTTCGCAAAATTTAGTGTTTCTCACGTTTTTTGTTAGTCGGTTAACCCACTTTCAGTGATTTTCAACATAACCTTTGTATGGGAGGTGGGCGTAGTTATTATCCGATTTCYTCCATTTTTGAACTGTATATGGAAATGCCTGAAGAAAACAACTCTATAGAGTTTGGTTGACATAGCTATAGTAGTTTATGAGACTCTTTTCCAAACAAATTACGTCCAAATATGCACCTCCCTAATGCGATCCTTTATGCCAAATTTCACTTTAATATCTTTATTTATGGCTTAGTTATAAGTTTTCGGTTTTCGCCATTTTGTGGGCGTGGCAGTGGGGCAAATCGGCCATCTTCGAACTTAACCTACCTATGGAGCCKAGAAATACGTGTACCAAGTTTCATCATGATATCTCAATTTTTACTCAAGTTACAGCTTGCACGGACGGACGGGCGGACAGACAGACATCCAGATTTCAACTCTACTCGTCACCCTGATCACTTTAGTATATATCACTTTCTTACAAACAACCGTTGTGTGAACAAAACTATAATACTCTCTTTAGCAACTTTGTTGCGAGAGTATAAAAACCGTAAGAAAACAATTGCATATGCGCGACCGAATATACTTAATATTTACGGTATCGGACAAAACATTTGCAAATGAAATATAATAATGGAAACACTGTTGATTACACAGAAAATAATTGCTGAAGACTTACTATTTTAATTTAATTTTAATCGCAGCGGTTATCCACTGTGGTTCGGGGTATATTTCTTCTTCCCTCCAGGGTCCTTTGAAAAAACTGATCAATATTTGGCACATTAATAAATACACATAAATTTTATATGGGATTAAGGCCTAGGGATTGGGGAGGCCACTCCATTACATCCACTTTATTCCTCTCTAACCACGATTTTGGGAGCCATATGCTTGGTCGTTGTCCTGGTGGAAGAGCCACTTATGTGCCCAATCGGCATGTGGCAACATTACGGATTCCGTAACATCTCTATGATCCATGCTACCATTATTACGATGAAGCGGCCCCAAACTAGAAGCAGAAAAGCATTCTCAGACCATAACACAGCAACTATGTTTGACTGTTTTTAGACAATAGATATTTTTAAGACGCTTGTTTCGTGGGCGTCGAACGAAACACACGCCATCACTTCCTACCAAATTAAATTTGAACTCATCAATTAAACGAACAGTTTTCCACTTGCTTATTGGCCATTCTAGATGATTTTTAGCGAGCATAATCGTTTTAGTTGATTACGTTTGCTAAGCGGTTTCTTCGCTGGTCGGTAACTGTGTAAATCAGCGTTATTTAGGCGATGAGCGACCGTTCTTGAGCGACCTTTACCAATTGTGGAGCTGTCAATTTTTCCATCAGTTTTTCTTGGTCGGCGACACAATGCACTACTTCGACAGTTTTATTCCTAATCGACTTCGAAATTTTTCGTAAGATTGATGGCTTGTGAATTCTGTACTTTATAGAAATTTCTTTTGAGAAGTTCCATTATTATAATCATCAATAACACGGGCTCGAAGTGCTTCACCGAATTGATTTAGAGCCATTACTTTTTTTGTAAAAAAAGAAATTCAAATAAAAATATGTTTTCGCAAAAATCCAGAGCAGAAGTTATGCTCAGTAAATGTACTAATTAATTAAAGGAGAAAAGAAACGAATAAAACAGAGTTGCAATTGCTTTGTCGCGGCGGATTGGCATACCTTTGAAAGTGTTTTCAAGTATAACCGGCAAAATAAAAAAAGAATCGCGATAAACATTGCAAAATATGTAACTTCAATGCTGTAAATTTAAAAACAGGAAACAACACGCAATTCGAAGTAAAAATGGCATTGTGAGACAAGAAAATGTAGAACTACGCATTAGTTGCGAATGCTTTGTCCGATACCGTAAATATTCGTGGTCGAATAGTGCTACTAATCAATCTGTGTCATACCATATAGTGTTGGAAAGGGGAAATTTCAAGCTTCATTTCACCAAACAAAAATTCAGAGAAGTTTAAAAAAAAGTTATAGATGTTCAAAAATGAATGAAAAGAAGGAAAAGGTAAGAATGCCATGCAAACCACTGATGAAATTTGTGGACTTTATGAAGAGGACGCTGTATCAGTTCGGTTAGCACAACAATGGTTCGCTCTTTTCCGTTTTGTAAATTTCAATTCGCAGTGATAATGTCTCTAGCGGAAAAATGGCAAAGAGTGGTCGACAAAAATGGTTCATATTTGCATATTTATATATTAGTATAAATAAAAAAAAATACGTTGAAGTTTGATTAGAAATACGAAAACACTTTTTCGACTACCCAATATTCGGACGAAGGCGAGCAACTTTGTCATTGAAGTCAAAAATGAAAATATTTCAAATTTTAAGTCTGGTGTCAAAAGGAAAGACTTACAATATCGCGAAAAGCATTAACTTAAAAAGTTCAGATGAGTTGGAGCCATAAAAATGGTTTGTTCAAATGATGAAGACAGGGCTAGGACCGACACGAAACCATTTACCGCCCTAGGCAAATGCCAATTTTTCCATTCTCACTCTTTGCCTATATGGACGGATCGGTTCTGGAAGGACAATTGTGTTGGAAAAGGTTCAGCAATTCGCGATCAAACTTGGCTTAACGGACGTCATCCCGATTCAAGAGGAATGGAAATATCGGTTTTAAACGAATACATGGAGAATCAGCATCAGCAAATCATACAGGAAGCAATAAACATACTTATTTACGCCATCAGCAAGTATAAGGTATCATTGTAAAATTGTTCTTGTTTCGTAAAAATTCAATCAAAAAAAAAAAAAAAAAAAAAACAATAACCAGATTCATTAAATAGAAAAAAAGTTATTTAATTTTTCTTTGGTAGCGGCTTAGAAATAAAAAAAATTGTTCTACCAATTCATAACGATGCATGTCATAAGCTTAGTTTCACTTCACAAAATATATAAATGATTTTTAACGCCGTTT